>NC_089744.1:49864098-49871598 GCF_040412425.1 Macrobrachium rosenbergii
ATGCTGTGCCTCGATCATCCTACCTTCATCCGTTAAAGTTACTCCTAAATATCTTTATGGATCACTCAATACCATTATACCACCATCCATTCTGTAATTAATTGCTGTTTCTTCCTGACCTTCAATATCCGTCCTGATCTTTCTCGTACGATTATTCACTATTATAGTTTCATTCTTTCATATGAAACACCAGTTGCAACAGTGATAATTGCTTATCACGGAAGCAGTTTGATTTTTTTTATTTACTAAAACTTTATTTAAAATTTTTATTTCTGTAAATATTTTACTTGCATCGATTAGATTATTTTTAAGATGCCAGATAAGCGCGAGTCAATTATTCAGTCATCCACACTTTTACACTCTTATTTTCACATCATAATAAAAGTTTCGCTCCCATAAAACTACCTTCTACTTAATGCATCCTTAACACCATTCACATCCCTTGTGTAGCAGTTCAGTTCTATCATGAGCTTCCACTAAGTCCAAATACGACATAAAACTTTTTCTTTTAAACTGATAACTTCTGATAAAATGTTACATCCATTAACTCATGGCAAACGTTACAGCCAAACATTATATACAGACCCTCCTTTATAAAACTGCACTGTTTTCCAATACTTGAACTTTTCATCTGTTTGAGCTTCTCTCTCTAAGCTTTATTTTAATACCCTCTCACTACTATCACCTATCCCATTAAACAACAGAACAGTTATTTCCTCAACCATTCCTATGTAACCTTTCCCAAAGCCAAACGTACCTTTGATACCACGGTAAGTCAGTCTGTTCCACTGACTGACTACTCCACTACACCGTATCATCCTGCCAGTAATTTTATCAGCCCATGTATCAGTTTCGTAATTCCCTTCATCGGAACACTTCATCAGTCACTTCTTACTCAAGTAGTTTAAAAATTTGTAGGAACAAACCGTCACGTTTGGCATCATTCTGTTCTACCCTCTTTTACTCGTTTCAGTCAGCAACACCTCAGGGTAGTAGTTTCATCAAAAAAGGACTATATTTTCATCAGACATTCTCAATTATTTTTTTAAAATCTAGGAATAAATTGTTTACATGGCGTCAGTACAAAATCTTTTACTCCCGTTAGGGAGAATATAAAATTTCACCAGCAAATTTGCAGCCATCACTCTATCTCTCTCACATTGTACTTGAGTATATTTAGCATACTTCATACCAATGGATGTGATGTAATTTCTCTTAATTACCGATACTGTTTGAACAACATTAATCTTTTATATGAATCAAGGTTATGACATTACAAACTAGGCTATTGTTATGTATGCTTATTACAGCACATTAAAACTATCAGTATTGTATACAATTCATTTATGCATATATTTTAATTTTTTATTATAGTGTTATCTCTCTAATATGTTGTTTACTCAGGAAGGTGGAACCCTAGGAGCTTTAAGTCCTTTTAATATAATTGTATTTTGATAACCCCTGTGCGTATGGCCTCTCCAAAGGAGATGACGTTGTGCCTACGCATATCGATAATAAAGTGCATTTTCATACATACTCTTACCATACATTTGATCATTATCCGTGGATACCCAAGGGTTTTAATTATAAATTGATGGCATTCAATGTGAATTTATTTTCATTAACAAATGGTAGCATACATTCTAAACTCTTCTTTAAAGAAACATATGATAAAGTTGAAAAACTGACCGTAGGACTTTTTTTTCCATATATCACAGGTCACAGTAATATTAATCCCCAAGATTCTTGGACGATCTCTCTCTCTCTCTCTCTCTCTCTCTCTCTCTCTCTCTCTCTCTCTCTCTCTCTCTCTCTCTCTCTCTCTCTCTCTCTCTCTCCATTGCTTATGGTAGCTTATATAAATGCTAATGTTAAGCAATACATACATATATATGCTTTTGGTGTGCAGTATGGTTAGGTAAAGGAAGCTTAGGTTAGAATGTACCCAATTACTTGCCTCTGTCACTCATTTCACAAAGGGTAAAGATAATGCTTGGGGAAAGACGGGGAAGAGTAGCCAAGGTTAGGGAAGAACAGATTGTGATGTATATCATTATAATTGGTATTACCCGTTTTGATGATTACGTCTCATGGTCTTTGGCTGTCGTCTTTAGAACTAGTCCAATTCCCTTCCTTAGAATGTCATCTTTGAAGAAGACCTGAAGTAGGCTTCTTAAGAAAACTTGGAGACCTGAAGGAGATGTTCTCAGAAAATATGCTATTCAATACCATTGGCCGTGTTTGATAGGCTGGTCTAAGGTTGCTGTAATCTCTCGACGGTTCTATACGAATGATACAGAATTATTCCTAATATATTAAACTTTAAAATTATCTAGTTGTTATTAATTTCGAATTCTGAGTCGAAGAGAATATTATGATATTAAAAAAAATACAGACACACATGTTTATATGTACGCGCACACACACACACTATATATACACGTGTATATATATATATATATATATATATATATATATATATATATATATATATATATAGAGAGAGAGAGAGAGAGAGAGAGAGAGAGAGAGAGAGAGAGAGAGAGAGAGAGAGAGAAAGATACGATATGCCTGGCACATCGTGCATCGGTTCGAATATTGTCATGGACGTCAGAGTTGCCTCATTCATTTTATCATTGACTGTTTGAAAAAGTGTGTGGAAATCGTGAAGTTATGAGGTCATTGTGGTACTGCAAATATGTAAATATATATATATATATATATATATATATATATATATATATATATATATATATATATATACATATATACACACATACATACATATATATACATAATAATCATACATTCATATATATATATATATATATATATATATATATATATATATATATATATATATATATATATATATATATATATATATATATATATATATATATATGAATTTGTATCACATCTCCGTGATATTTTATGTACACAAACATGAAGTTGTTAAATCCCATTTAATATCCAATTAGCTCTACCTCGGAAATAATGCCGAAGGGGAATTATAATTGACAAGTGGTTCGTCAATTGTCAGGATCGAACTGCCGAACAGCAAATTTCAAAGGCACTAATCGGCTGTCGTGGTGGAGGTAGGTTGATGCCGACGCTAAGTACAAATACCTGTGTTCGACGGGGGTCTGTACGGTAAAATCCGGAGTAACCTTTACCTCTCTTGACAGTCGAGTGGTCCAGAGAGTCCACTGAACGTCGTTGGTACTGACTGTTCGGCTGTTCGATCCTGCCAGGTGACGCGCCGCTTATCAATTACAATTGCCTTTCGGTATTACTTCCGAGGTAGAGCGAATTGGATATTAAACGACATTTGTAGCTTAATGTTGTGTGTATGTGTAGTGATATAAATAAAAATTAAATTGGGAAGCATAAGAGAGAGAGAGAGAGAGAGAGAGAGAGAGAGAGAGAACAACAATTAAGCCTTGGTTGTTATTCATTGCAAGGCTAGAAATATCAAGTATGCTAAAAAGCAGGAAACCTTCTTATACGAACTCAAAACAGTGAGCGAGTATATCGCGCCCAGGACCATAAAACCAATCGTAAAATCTGGAACCTGTGCCCTCGCGATTCAGCTGACCAAGGATTACTTAGCACCTCGTCAGAAGTTAACATTCCAGCCATATCTATAATCCCGCCTTCAATAGGAGGCGTTCACATGAATTTACATGAAAAGGGGCTGGACAATTAGATATTCTAGGGAGGTGCTAGTAACACCCCCTCCTGAAGTCATTTCCAATCAGATCCTCTAAGGAGAGATTTTAACAACACCCACAATTGTCCTTCCCAATGAAGCTGTTCGAGGGGAGGTCTTACAGATAAAATCTTCCAGTGGGGAACTTCAAGGGAGTAGATGGAAGATAGCAAGAAGAACCAGGCGTTCTAGAGAAGCCAGAAGCCAGAAAAAATTCATTCGAGTCCCTAGTCACCAAAACAAGAAGACGCAGTTCTTCCCCTCGCTTCCTTGGTCCCAACCAAACATAAACTTTGACTAGCAAGAGTGGTTTCAAGATAGTAGTTGTAACCGTAATTGTACTTGTGTATGTATTTAACTTTCATCATTAAAGTAAGAAGCTACCCATTTCTTCTCCATGACGCATTTCTGAGAGAGTTAATTACATTTCATAACTATCCCTTCTAAATAATAATATCGTGAGCCGCCGACTACGGAAGAGACGCTGTGGACGACTACTTCGTCGACTTAGAAGAAAGACGAAGGTGAGAAGGGAACAATGATATGTCACACAAGTTATGAAAATAAACTTGTGCACGACACGTGTATATACAGTAAATAAGCAAACTATAAAAGGCTACAGAGTAGGAACAAAAGACAATCCTGAGCACGATTACAGCTAAAGAAAAATGGGATTAAGATCCCTTCATTTTCATTTTACAAGAGAGTTCGTAGCTCAGCCAAGTTGTCGTAGAGCAAAGTTTTATAGAACAGTCCTGGGAACAGACAATTGTAATTGTTATTGAAACGAAAAAAATAACATTTTACGAGTATCGAGTATCTTCAGGTCTGGTGGCACGTGCTGCCCTTCATTTATTTGAAATACGTTTGCATCTGCCAAGTAAAAAAAAAAAAAAAGGTTCTGTCAGTAATAAACATATTTACGATGACGAATACTAAAGGAAGAAGATTTAAAAGAACAAGATCACAGAATAAGAGCGGCTGAAAACTTACGTTAAGAAGACAGGAGTGGTAGAAAGAGAAGAAATCCAAAGTGACATTTCAGTAATAATAAACAGGTGTGCGTTTCGCATATAAATTGAGTATGAGGTCTTTGATGTATTATTCATTTAATTCAATAGTGTGAGAATAGCAATGGATTCTGTCTGAGTCTCATTCACGAGAAAGGGTTGTTTATGGGAAAGTAGTTTAAACTGTAAAGATCAATAAACAATGTAGATTCTCACTGATTTAGTAAATGTTTAAACCAGAGGATTATTGTAGGGATAATCACAAGTATTGTTGTAGGTGAGTAGGATTTTAAACAATTGTTTGTGGTTATCTCCTTTTAACATTTGTCCAAGATAAACTTTAACTGAAATGACATGGGCTCGTGTTACATACAAGCAACAATACTGTAAATGATATGACCTGTGCTCTGGATATGCATAACAAATAAATCTCACAAACAGTATTTCCTGGGCTGCGTTGTGCGCAAACAAATAAGCCATAGAACCTGGGCTCTGTTATACACAAGCATAAAGGCTCTTTATATGCAAGGAAAAAATTCGCAAATGATATATCCTGGATTATGTTACGCGCAAAAAAAAGTGCAAACAAACACCCAAATGAAATGAATGAGGCTCACTCAGATTAGGAAGAAAATCAGAATAAATACTTTTTTCAGTAAGTGCATTTGTTATCGAAGAGTTTTCCTTTGTTTTATTCTGAATTGTTTGACGACGAGATTGGCCATGTTATTTCCTTGTAAGATTTTATGAAAAAAAAAATGAAAAAGAGTAAACAGCAGACAAATAGCAAGATACCCCGCTGTAGACACCCAGGAAGTCTGAGCAGCCGCAGAGGAAGTGCAAGACTGCCTTTGTCTTGGGACCGATCGGCGACTCAGACCGTCTTTGCTTACCCTCACTATATTCTCCATATACCTCGTGACGTCACATTTGCGTTACATTCTGTTGCACACTGACACAATTTAGGACGAATGTTATGAAAAACGGAATCGTAAGGTGCCTTAGCACATCACTGGGATCGCTGAGGTTGGAATGCTTTTGCCGGTACATTATTAGTATTGATGTTCGATCGCAAATCCTTTGTCAGAGCGTCATCAAAGTATCAGTTAAAAAAGTGCCACAAAATTTAATTTAAGCTGTATTTAGCTAATTTTGATTATGTTTAAGATGTTTTGAATAAAAACTCAGTGACTGTTTATAAATGTGAAAAAACAGGTTGTTATAATTACAATATTTAGAATCAGCTTATTGAAAAATAAGGGTGTGAACCAAGTATATGAATCATCATAATATAGAAAACATGCATGAATTGCATCAGTTAATTTCTTATATATTTCCTAAAGAGAATGACATCTGTCGCCAAAGTAAAAAATATTAGCTGCCACAGTTCTCGGAAAGCCTGACGATTTTGCCACCTGAGGTGTTCAGAGGTACAAAAATCGGAAACCGCGATTACAAAGGCATAGCTGTATTTATCACGTTCATAACAAGTCCTTTGACGTCTTGATGTGGTGGAACAGACTGAGATTAATTAGTCGCGGTAACTCCAGCAGTTTCATTAACCAAAAACCAGGTACTTTTAATATACGTTTTGTGGCCTCCGACCCTCCCTATTTCTTTACTACTACTTGTTATGATCACCAGTTTCATTTTATTATAAACATTTTTATTCTTTTCGCTTAATATTTGACGGACTACATTTCAGGAAATTCCCTTACTCTCATATATATTTTATTAATGCTGTTATATATATAAATACATATATACATATGTGTGTGTGTGTTCGCGCGCTTGTAACTTGTATCCTAGAAAGTAGCGCGTGATGTAAAAAATATACCGAGTATAAATCCAGAAGAAGGGAGACAACGGGGTGCAATGTCCTGAGTTTTAGGCATTCTCAAACAAGTAACAGACAATAGAAAAGGTCACTATGACTAAGACTAGATAATATTTGATAGACATCTCAGTGTTAAAGGGATATATATTCATTTCATGCATACAAAACCATAAGGAGTGAAGGTTGCCAACGGATAACGAACAGCTGTAATGGATTAACCCAGGTACTGGGTTTGCTAAGGAGAGTCCAAGACATTTAAATCCTAATTTCCTGTATTATTCTTCTAATTTCCCTTGAAAATCTTGTGTTCAGAATGAGATCAAGACCGTGTAAATGTATGCACAGATTAATGTGATTTTCATGAGTTAGCTAAATCAAATTAGGTTGTGAAAGAGAAAGAGACAGTTCTTAAATCTAGTAATATACTATTACGGGATCAGTCGACCTTATGGAACTTCTCCTGAGGTGTTCAAAGAGAAATCAGTAATTCTTTTTGTTGTCCTTGACTTTTCCTTGTTAAATCCAGTACCCGCGTTAATACCAAGCTAGTTGTTTTCATCTGAAGATCAACGTCATATATAATGGCCTTTGGTTTGCATAAAACCAGGGTAAACACACTCATACATACAAAGTCTCTCTCTCTCTCTCTCTCTCTCTCTCTCTCTCTCTCTCTCTCTCTCTCTCTCTCTCTCTCTCATATAGGATCAGTGATCGTCAAGCATAAAATTCCTAGAAATTTTATTCCTTCACTCTGGCATATGAATGTAGAATAGGTGATATAAATAGAATAAGGTATAGATCATTGGAAAGGCAATTTATCGTAGTTTATGTAGTGCAGTTAAGCTGTTCTATCTTTAAGTCATGAAAAAAAATTATTGGTCAACTAGTGAAACTAATTTTTTGTTTTTGGTTTTTATTTTTTGAATAAGTTACGATCAAGT
>NC_089744.1:49874098-49894098 GCF_040412425.1 Macrobrachium rosenbergii
ATGGGCCAGAGGAATGAGCTTTTTGAAGGGTTAGAGCCAGTTTAAGAGTGCGCGTGGAAGTTATTGTTGAGGAAACTAGGAGAACAATTGAGCGGTTGAAGAATGGAAACGTGCCTGGATCTGTGGGGTTACAATCGAGATGCGGTGGTGCGGTGGTTAAAGTGTGATTGAGTGACCTGCCATAAGGTGAGTTTTGAAAAGGAAAGATTTCTAGTTATCTGTGTTGGGGCGTAACCAGAGTGAGGAAGTACACCAGGCTTGTGGAGATATGTAGAAGGAGCAGGAAAAGTGTGCAAAGGTGAAAGTATCTTATCCCCAAACTATTTTTGATAATGCATCAGACTTAGGGTGGTAGAGAAAAATGTTGAGTATACCTTAGTTTAACCAGACCACTGAGCTGATTAACAACTCTCCTAGGGCTGGCCCGAAAGATTAGACGTATTTTACGTGGCTAAGAACCAGTTGGTTACCTGGCAACGGGACCTACAGCTTATTATGGAATCCGAACCACATTATACCGAGAAATGAATGTCTATCACCAGAAATAAATTCCTCTAATTCTTCATTGGCCGGCCAGAGATTCGAACGCGGGCCCTGCAGAGTGCTAGCCGAGAACGGTACCGACCAGTCCAACGAAGAACTAGGGGGTGGTAGAGGAAACTGTAAGAATCATAGTTGCATAATATTAGTCAGTATGCCCAGGTAGGTGCATGGTTGAACTGGATTGAGAAGTAAGACAGATAACAGTGTGATTGATAACGGAAGAACATAGAACATTGAGATTTTCAACAGAAATCAGGTGTGGATCACGTGTTTCTTTAGAAAGTATTATGAGAGTAGTTTGAATGTAAAACGGAGATGCTATATGCGACTTCTATAAACTAGTGAAAGATTTTGGTAGTTGATAGAAAGGCAATGTGATATACTGTAGATTGATGAAAGGTTTTTATGATGGAAGTGAAGGCTGTGTTATTTTGAAAGCGGAGAGTGAAATTTTCTGCGTAAAATTTGGTCTTGAGACTTTTTTTTTATGTCCCTATGAATGTTTATTATTGTTTTGGAAGGAGCGATGCAAGAAGTCACAGAATGAACAGTGGACGCAGGTGGAAAGTTTTGGGACAGGAAGTTAGTTCAAGAAAGGGATACGGGTTTGCTAATGTTCGTACAAGGTACTGCATGGATTGGGATAGTGCAGAGAAACTACAGAGACTAGTGAAAGACTTTGAAAGGGCCTGCAAAAACGAGGGAGCTGAGAATAATGATTGCAAGAGTAAATTGAAACAAAGAATATGAAGCAATGAATGTTGTTTTGGTTGATGGAAGATTGGATACAGTAGATTTGTATATTTAACTTTGAGAAAATATACTGGATGATGGTAGGGTGCGAGAGAAATTACAGAATAGAATAGGTAACAGATTGTTAGCAGAAGACTAAGTGGAAACTTAGAATTTCTATGGAAGCAGATATTGAAATGGATCAATATATTGTTGAGCCAACTCTCCTCTGTTGATTGAAAATATGAAATAAGCGTAGATGTTGTAGAGATGAATAGTTTTTGTAGTATGTGCTGCATAAGAACTGAAAAAGGTAAGGCTTGTGGAGATATGTAGAAGGAGCAGGAAAAGTGTGCAAAGGCGAAAGTATATATCGAAGTATTCGAGATAGTTCGGTGTCATGTCTGGAAGGAATGAAAGATAGAGCGAACAGCGAACAATTCAGAATGTAAGGAATGTAGAGTAGAGGAAGACCTAGGAAGTGTTAGATGTATGGTGTAGAAGATACATTAGACAGGAAGTGACTAACCTCAAGGAAATGAGACATTGTGCAGGATAGAGGTGTATGGTGCAGTGTGTACACTGCTGATGATTCTTCTGTGGAGGCGCAAGAAGCATCTGATGTTGCATAAGTTTTTTGCACTGTGGTTCATTTATGTTTCGGTAGGTAAATTTTAAGTATATATATAATGTAATATTTTTGGGGGATTGTGACAGGAAAAAAAGCTTTGATAGTGAGTGTATAAGGACTTCGAACTGACAGGAATGAGAGTGACTGAGAATCACTTTGAGAGACTGTGAACCTGTAAGTGACTGGAGGTAGGAAGGCTATAAAAGGTTGGTTGTGCTTGGCAAGTAAATGCAAAAGTATTTGGCTGAGAAACAGGCGGAATTGTTTGCAGTCATGGAGATTATGAATTGAGTAAGATTTAAGAGAGTTTTTGTGGAAATATGTCTGGAGATGACTTGATTGTTGGAAAGGTTTGAAAAAATATTTATACATACTATATACTAGGAAAGGAGAAAATGACGGTGTTAGTACAGAGTAGATGGAGTACGAAGTAAAAGAACTTTATGGTGAGAGCAGCGTGTCTGGAGTATATCTGTTCTTTTTGTGGTTAAGACAAAGGTTACTAGCTATAACTGTGTTTGAGAAAGAAGGGAGAAGCGTGTCTGTGTGTGTTATTGTTAAGAAAGTGAGAGGAACTCCTATGGCGACAATGGATCAATTTTAGACTTCGTTCAAGGACAAGAAAGGTGGAGGATGTAGCAATAGGGAGAATTTTAAGGTATCAGAGGTTAGAAAGAGAGAATAAAAACAGTAAGTGTTGGGATGAAGAAATGAGAGGTTTAGCAGAAGGAAACAGGAAATTATTTGAGGTGTAGTTTCTTTATAGAAGAGGAGACGGAGACCAAGTGCAACTTTCTAAGAAGATGGGTATAGTGTTGAAATAGAAAGAGAAAACAAAGTGAGGAATAGAGGAGAGACGGTGAGCAAGTGAGAATAAGATCACCTGTATAAAATAAGATTAATGAACAAATGGAGTTTGAAAGTGTTTGAGATAAGAGAAAGTGAAAATAAATGTAAGGCAGAGTAAAGTCTACAGGGTAAATGAAAAGCGAGAAGTTTGGGCAGTGAGTATTAATAGTGATGTTAGAGGAATGAAAGCAGTTGATTTATTATTTGTTGAAAGGTACCTGGGTGTGTAGTTAAAGATTGGGCCAAGGCGGGAATGAATGGGGAGGTTGTTGAGCCAATGCTCTGTAATGAAAAGCAAAGTATGGATGATGAGTGCGAATGAAAGAAAAAGTGTAATATGCTGGGATGAATTGCTTGTAAAGTTTACAAAATGATGTAAGCAGAATTGAAAGGTTGACAAAGAAAGTATGTTCAGTGGAAATATTGAGCACTCTGATCTTAGATGGTTTTGATTGTGAAGGAAAGAATTGGGAAAAAAACTTAGTTTCTGGAAACCAAGTTGAAAATGTATGAATGGACTGTTCAATCAGTTCTCCTTTAGAGAAGGTAAGAGTAGATGCTGAATGCAAAAGAAAGAAAAGCAGTGTGAATATGTTGCGATGAACTGTTGTGCGTAGTATACATGGTGTGCAAAAACTGATATTGCTGAAATGGGGGGATAGACAGAAAGAGCTGAGTAGAGTATGATAGGTTTGTGAAAAGAGTATATGATTTGAAATTGTTAGAGGGGAATAGGAGAGGAAGACCTACAAACGATTAGATAGAAGACCTGAGAAAGACACACGAAAGGAACAGCCTTCATATCAAGGATGTGCAGGAGCGTGTGCTTTACAAGAGGCAAATGCGCAGTGTCTCTGGTGGGTTCGGTGCAGTGATGAATGAGCCCTCTGTTATTATTATTATTATTATTATTATTATTATTATTATTATTCAGAATATAAATCATTATTCATATAGAACAATCCTGCAGGGGACATTGACTTGAAATTCAAGCTTCCGAAGAACATAGTGTTCAATTGAAATTAGTTACAGAAGATAATAGGACATACAGAAAGAAGAGATTCATGATTAGAAAAAGATAAATAAATAAAATGATAAATGAATAGATAGCAATAAAAATAAATGTGTAAAATATTAGGCGAATTGTTTTCGGGTAGTAACTTATTGCATCTTCGCTTCAGCTTTTGAAGTTCTAATTGCACAACATCCTCAAGGAGACTGTTCCGCAGTCCAGCGGAACTGAGAATTTTAGATGGAAGCAAACGGTATAGCTGACTCTCGAATGGAAGAAATGTTAGTGCCACTGGAGAAGGTAGGGCGTGGAAAAGGAATCCAAAGAATGGCGGTAGAGGGAAAAGAGCTACCTCAGAAGGGACAAATGAGGGATTGCTGATCCGTTTTTAGCATATACAGTATATGGGATATGATGTCATGTCATGTCATGTGTAGCGATGGTCACCCGAACGAGTGAAATGGGTACCTCTACAATTCCAATTAGCCAAGAACATTTTTCGTAGTCGATTTATTTATCTTGGTAGGCATCTCAGGAAGATTCGGTATAATTAATTCATAAACTATATCTCTACATTAATTAAAAGTAAATAACGTAGAGATATTTTCAGTGGTCTTCAGTTTACATTGCTGTGTCTTATTAGTAATGAATCTTTAATCCAGTGATTACATATAACTTAGATTTATCCCGTATGTAAATAAAGCTGCTCGTGTGTTAGTTAAATTCCAGAATATATTGACAAGTCAGAGAGGGTCTGGCTTCGTAGTTTATATGTTGTTAGTCCACAAAGATTCCAAGTTTGCCTTTTTTCAGGGATAATTGACATATCCTTGAAAGTTCAGGAGTTGAATGCCTAGAGGAGATTGTTCTACAAGGAAAACGTTATGGATCAATGATTTGAGATTGAGATTAGTCAATAAAGAGAATATCATAGTAGTGACGGCATTAGGCATGATGAAGTTAAGTTCTTTGATAGTATTATGACAATATGTTAGAATTCATGAGAAATAAGTGTATAACCACCCGTGAAAGACAAAATTCCGGAGAAAATTTGTGAAAAACAAAATAATTTTTGAATATGAACTGAATTTAGTAATTAGTAAGGAAATCATTTGTTGCATCCTAATGCTTGGTCCACTCCCCCCAAGGAACCACATTGAAACTAGTCTCGAGGTTTATTGCACGAGAAAAACTATATTTCTTAGTTATTTTGGATCATGTATTAGATATATAATAATTTTACTCTTCTAAAATTTTTATTTATAAGGAGGTATTTTTGATAAACATACTTGTTTCGCATTAATACACTCTCTCTCTCTCTCTCTCTCTCTCTCTCTCTCTCTCTCTCTCTCTCTCTCTCTCTCTCTCTCTCTCTCTCATAACATTTGGAAAATGAAGGATTCCGTGTACGCTGTCACTTACATCTTGCTTGAATTACGTCATGCTTTGTGCCATAACCTTGTTCTATTAGGTGCTGTCATGGTATTGGGTTTCAAGCGGCTCTCCGTTCCACCTTGCTTTATGGGATAATATGAAAAATCATTTCAATGCATTTTATGCTTGCATGTGCGTGTGCCAGCCTGCATGCATTCATGCACGATGGGCTGCACTATTCCGTAGATAAACAATGAATGTGGTTGTTATTGTGGTCTCTCCTCTCACTAAAAAATCCTATAAAAGAAATATATATATATATATATATATATATATATATATATATATATATATATATATATATATATATATATATATATATGTGTGTGTGTGTGTGTGTGTGTGTGTGTTTGTGTGTGTATGTATGCACACTGTATATATATATTTGTATGTATGTACTGTATGTCTTTATGTATATATAAGACATTTATCATAACAGTGGCTCCAGAGGAACACGAAAACAGCCACTGCCACGTTCATCCTTGAAATGCGAAGTCAAGGATGAACCCTTGTGCAGAATATTTCCACAACATCAGGCACTTCATCGACTTAAACATAAGGCCTGTCAGCAGAAAGCCGCCCTTCCTCACTTAAAGCCCAATATAAAATTTCCTTGGACATAATCCTGCTGCTTTCTAGATATTAAGTTCCTTTCGTTTTTCCTTCCCTTTCATCGCCATCTAGTCATTTTCCTTGTCTACCTCTCCTTTTTCCTAACAAAAGTTCCGAGTCGTGTTTCTTTTTAATCAATATCATTTTAATGAACCTCTTGTCTACACCTCATTTCTCCTTCGCGTAACTAAGCCACTTATAGTACTTTTTACCCTGTCCTCGTTGTATCTCTACATTTCTTACCACTGTCACCCCCTCTTAATCCACAGCTACTCCCCAAAGATTCATATGAATAGCTTCCGCCTTTGCTTCCGGCTGTTGCATTGTGCATTCACTCTTCACTTCCATGAACGAGAGCTGACTCAAGAATTCCTTCGCACATCACAACTTGAATTCTATAGATTATCTTGTTCTCCTTCAGGTCTTTTGCACAGTTCTTTTTATTTATGTCACATTATGATTTAGTGGTTATCATCATCCCTAATCATACTATCACCCGTTATATTTACTCATCAATGAGTATTTGAATCACCATTTCCTTTCTTTCATCGCCCAGACTGAAATTCATTCCTCTACCATCCTGGCCTCACTTTTCCCTCCCTGAGACTCACTGTTTCATGAAGCCCATTGCTATCCCATTTACCTATGCTAAGTAAACCATTTTTCATCATACAAAATTATCGTTAAAGATTTACATTCTCAACACTCTCCTCATCACATCAGTTCCTTATTTTAATTGAAATTTTATCTGGTAATTATATAATAATAAGTGTTCTCCTTGTCTTAACCTATATAAAATTGTTTCAATAAATTATTCAGAAACTTGTGATACCTTTAACTGATACAAGGAAACCATTATTTATCCTGATCGTTCTTTATGGAATATTACTTGCATCCAGACTTAAGTTTGGTCAGCCACACATACACACACACACCACCACCATAAACAGTTTCTCTTTTAATCTTATAAATTCCTGATGCCTTTCTTCTCATCAGCGGATAGTTATTCTCCTCACATCATCAACAGTCACATCCACAAGCATTCTGATATTTACATGAACTTCCAGCCTCATAGCATTCAATTTTGCCTCTCCTCTATTCTCCACATTCTAGACTTGTCACAATATTCACTCCATCAGTATAGGTCCGTATTTTTTTAAGAGCATTGCCCCATTTGCATCTTCTACTCTGAAATCCATTTGGTCATTATAGCTTTTCCACTGGATTTATTACCTTTTAGTACAACATTATCCCCTAAATTAGTTATGTAGAATCACCCCAGACTTTCCGTTTGTTTGTTATTACATTTTCTCTTGAATTATGTCATTGACTACTGTATTTAGTATCTTGTGTACTTCGTACAATCTTTCCGTCTGCAATGCATCTGCATTTGAGCGTCAACTTTCAACTTTTTCCTTTTATTGAACCTGTCATTTGTTTATTCCACCATGTCTTTCTTTTATTCCATTTTACTATTTTACTATTTGTCTTCACTGGTACTCCTTAAAGACGCTGTGATTTGTGTAATTAATGGAAATCCATTTGAATTTAGTATCTTTAACCTAAGCCCATTTTTTATTTTTATTTGGTACACTATTGTGACTTTTGACTACCTTTATTGAGCATTACTTTTAACAATTCTCCCATTTTTGTGATATTCATCAACTCGAACTTCCGTCTAGTCCTTATCACCATAAACTGTTTTCCTCACAGTTTTCTTTTCCCAAGAATACTTGGGAAAATTTCAAGTTTAAATGCCTACATTTCCAACAATCAAAATGTTTTTGTAAAACATCTTCAAAGATTTTTCCTTTCCTGGACCATTTAAATTTACCATGGTCTCTAATGTTTTTGCTTCACTCAATAGTACTCGCATGTGCCTATTTTTATTCCTTGGACTTGCATATTTGTATTCTTAAAAGTCCCCGACATTCATTTTTTACTTTGAATTTTGAAATGCCCATAAAAACATTATTAATACGACAAAACCATATATTTCAATTGACAGTGCTTCAATCCTGATTGCTAGTGAATGTGGCCAGTTGATAAATCACTGCCTCAAAATTAGCCAAGTATCCTACCCATAACAAATGCTCATATGCAGCTTGTTGAACTCCTTGCACATGCCTAGCTTGGATATTCAGGCCATTTCTTTTCAATACCTCTGTCACACCAACTATTCAACCCTAGTTCTGCCTCTCTTCCTTTTCTTAGCACTTCTGAATTATACAGAATTACACACGTATTTTCACCGACATAGTGTCCTCCATTCTTTTCACATGATCGAGCCATCTTGAAGTACTCTAATCCATCTTGTCTCCTATACTAGCCTTTTTACCACTACTTCTTTTTAACCCCACATTTCTTACCCTTTCAGCACTCCTTGCACCACATACTCTGCAAGCAATTAATTTTAGTAGATTCGCCTTTTTTCTTTCATTTGCATTCAGCAACCACACTACATTTCCATAATGGAGAGTAAGTTCAGCAAACCATTTGTTCATTCCTACTTAAATCCATAAACTGTTCAAGTTTCTTTCCATCTTTTGAAAATATCAAACTGCTTTTCTTGCTAACATGTTCTGTTACTCACATTTTCTTTCATCCTATAATCGTATGCATTTACCCCCAATTACTTTTATGAATTAACTGCTTTCATTCTTCCACCATCTACATTGACTTTAAATTTTCCATTTTCTGCTTTCATATACTTTCGAACTTTACTTTGTTCACTTTTACTGTGGACATTTTGCCTCTTGCAAACAGTAGCAGGCTTTTGGTTCTAGACTATAGTATCTCTTTATTGTCTTCAGTCAGCACTGTATTATTTGTAACATCGACCATTTGCCATTCTATTCATAACTCATTTCATTATCCCAGAACTTTACATTTACATGTATCTTGAAAGATACTGAACAGGCGTGGAGTCATAACAGCCTTACTTCAGACCTACTTTTGCACCAAACCAGCGATTTTCCTAAATTGTAAATTCTAGCAAACTCTTCACTGCCTTTTGTAAAACTTTCTAATTGCTTGGTGTTAATTAATCTTGTATGTTATATAGTAGCAACACTTTTCATATTACCTCTCTGTCTATTATATCATATGCTTTTTTAATAGGGTGATGCATGATTTGTACATTCCCTTGACATTCATTCATTTGTTGTAAACACTTGATCCACAGACTCTCTTCCATATGTAATCCATACTGTCATTCTCATGTCAAGCTTTATATTATCTGTTTTATTTTCTTAGTTAAAATCCTACCATCCACGCATCTGATATACTGAATAATGTTTTGTCCCTTTAATTATAACAGTATCTTCCATCAACTTTACCTTTTTACAGTGAAACAATTACTCTTCTTATTCATTCCTATGAACCTTTCCTTCGAAACTTACCATACAAACACTAGTTTTTAAAGTATCACCACTGTACCACAGCATCTCAAATGTAATCCCATCAACTCTTGTTCTCTTTTCATTCTACTGTTAATTGTTCACTGTACATTATTAACGCTAACTTTTGCAAGCACCTTACACTAACCATTTCAGTTCTTCTGCATTCAGCTTTTCTTCTGATTTATCCCCCACATTCACAAATCTTCAGAAATCTCTCTCCTTCAACCCAGGACTGCATTAACCTCTTTCGTTCACTAAATCCTTTATTTCCTCCTTAGTCATACAGTTTTAATTCACTCTTTATACATTTCTAGACACCATAAACACTCCTTATGGTCCTTATGACCCCATCATCAAATTATACATATTCATCATTTATTCCTTCAACCTGCTTGTCTTGACCTCTAGCCAACAGTTAATCCACTTTCTCCTTATATGCTGTCGCTTTTTATCCAGCTCACCACCACCAACTGAATTTACAGCAACATTTCACATATTCCTCTCCATGGTTATTTATCTGTCTTAAATTTTGCATCAACTGAATAGTGATTAGATGTTCTTCCAAGCACTGCTCACCATTTACAACAATCAACTTGCTTTTCCATCTATTCTGTACCAGGATATAATCTCGCAAATTCTTTACCACACCGTTATCTCCTTCACAATTGTACCTATATTATTATTATTTTGGGGGGATGGGAACCGTGAATTTCTAACTATCAAGCTTCCAAAACCCATTACCACAAGAATTTTGCCATTTACTCCAGGAATTCCGTGCCATGTAACAAACTCCATCTCTTCCTCTGACAATAATGTTTGCATTCTTGCCATCAAGCGAACCCATCCTTTCATGTCACCCAAACACAGCCATATAGAGCTTCAAACTCTTTAGATAGTATTCTCTTTCACTTTCATTCTTTTATGTTCATTGTATAATACAGTTATTACCATAATTTGTAGCAGTTAATAAGCCCTTGTGTTTCTTCCTGCCCTTCTGAGTGTTTCCTTTGCTTAGATATAAAGCCTTTGAATCTCTTATCCCACACCAGATATCATAGGCTAAGGTCTTGATGCACTTCTTTACATAGGTGAAAAGACATACACATTGCCCGTCTCATATGCATTCATCAGGTGACTGTTGCTAAGAAAAAGAAGCCAGGTGAAGAATAACTTTATTGAGTAAAAGTAATTGTTTCCAGGAAGTAAGTACTTAGAGAAATGGGTAACAAAATTGTGAATTGGAGAATAAAATATACAAATGGAGAAATGAGCCTTTACATGAATACTATCTTAGTTCAATGAAGTTAGCATTTTGAAGATTTGTTAAATGTGGAAATAGAAGAGCCAGAACTGAATAATGAAGGAGTGATAAGGGTTAGTGTAAGTTTGAGAATACATTTTTGATTGAGGGAAGTTAAGAGAGTGAAAGTGGAAATACACCACAATTGAGGGGACTACAAGTGCAATCCCCCCCCCCCTCGATTTGTGACTACCTCAATGTGGTGAGGGGGCTCTTGAACCCCAGGAATCTGTTCCCGGGTTTGAGTCCAAGAGTCCCATATACCATTATATTTTTTTTTATTAATTTTGTGGAATTTTCTGCTTTTGCTAAAATTTATTGGACCTGATAAACAGGAAAAGATATCATAACTGGAATTGGGCTTATATCAGAAGCTAAATAATGGGAACTGTGGTTGGACCATCAGCTGCCCGATAATGTCTGGACCTGAAAGATATCAGGCGGAACTATTATTTAGGGCTGGACCACGATTCCAGGGGGTCCGGTTCTGGGGATAGGACTCTTGGCATTCTATCCGATTTTCCCATAACACGATTAGAGTGGGGCTGATAGTATTCTCGTAATACCTTTGGTCCTAGCAAGCGGGTTTGGCGTACACTTGGGCCACTATAATCATGTTGTGGGAGAGGCGGACTATTTGATAAAGACATTTATGACATGACAGAAGAAGAAATTCTAGGAATGAGTCCCACTTCAGTTTGGAGAGTGAAAAAGGCAGCTATTGCCAACATGATCATTTTAACCTTTGTAGACTCTGAAGCACCTTCTCATGTCATATTTGAAAATGAAAGGGTATGAGTATGTCCTTTCCAGCAAAGACCAATGCAGTGCTATCATTGTTTTAAGTTTGGCCACCCATCAAAAACTGCAAAAATGCTAAAATTTGTATAAACTGCTCTGGTGTCCATCATGATGATGATGAATGTTATAGAAAAGCAAAATTTGTTAATTGTCGACTGGAACATAAATCCAATAACAAAAATTGTGAAATTTACAAATTTGAACTGTCTGCACTAAATAAAGCCAATGCAGAGCATATAAGTATTGGTTTTGCAAAAAGACAATTAGGACAACAACCTAGAAGCTATGCTCAAGTTCTTAAGCCACAACCCCTATCTACTACTAGGGGTGCAGCACCCTTGAATGTACCAGGTGCATCAACCCCTGTGGTAGTGGCCCGGCCATCTGGGTCAGGTGCTTGGCCTGTTGAGGCTAGAGCACAAGCCTCCAAGAAAGATAAGATGGCAATTAACCCAACCACCTTGGAAATGTCTCAGGCAGAGTCTCTACCTGATTTAATGGAGACTGAGGAGCAAAAGCACCAAAAGAGGAAACATTCCCCCACCCCCCCTCATCCTCTCCTCCAATTAAACATGCATCACTTAGTAATAGATACAAACTAGCTTGAATTTAAACAAATTGAAAAGAAAGGGAAACAAAATGACACCAGTAAATCAACAGATAATAAACCAAACCTGTCAAGACCAGTCCTTTCCAAATCATCTCTTGATAATACTCATAAACAAAAGAGAGTAAATTAGAAGGGTCCATTCAAAGGGCCTTCCACCAAGTGCAAAAAATAGTTTTCACGTCAATACTACAATGGAACTGTAGAGGTCTTAGGGCTCGAAGTGAAGAGCTGAAGGTACTACTCCATGACCATAGTCCAGGTATTGTGTGTCTCCAGGAAACTAAGCTTGGAAGCATACAATATAATCCTGGTTAAATTACTGCATATATAATTCTCAACCATCAATCGGAGATAGAGCTAAGGGAGGTGCAGCAATTATTGCACATAAGGTCGTTGCAACACTCCTTGCTATCAATTAATACTCATCTCCAGCTGTAGCAGTAACTTTCATTTTAGACAAGCAAATTATGGTTTGCTCCATCTATCATCTTCCTGATTTGGATTTCACTTATAACAATATTCATTTACTGATCAGTCAGCTTCCTACTCCTTTCCTCCTCCTTGGTGATTTTAATGCTCACATATGGGGTGGGAACACGACAGATGCCAAGGGTAGGATGTTGGAGGGTATTATGGATGATTATAATATCACTATACTCAGTAATGGAGCCATGACTTACCATAACATCTACTCCACTACTTATTTGGCTGCCAATCTGAGCTTTTGCTCATCTAGTGTTCACATTGATTATGAATGGTCAGTAAATGAATATCCAAATGGGAGTGACCACTTCCCAATTCATATAAAAACAGTTAAGAATCAGCCCTCTGAGTCACCTCCCAAATGGAAGGTAGATGAAGCACACTGGAAGAAATTTAGTGAGTCTCTTCTCATGGACAAGAATGTAAAATCATTTTCATCCATCTCAGAGGCATATAATTACTTCAATGACACCACCATCAACAGTGCAGTTGCCTCTATCCCAACAATAAAAGGGAAGCCCTCTAGACCAGCAGTTCCTTGGTGGAACAAAACCTGCAGTAGTATGAGAAAGATCACTAGAAAATGCTACAAAAAGTATAAGAGGAATGGAACTGCTCAAGCCAAAGTTATTTACCAATGTGCTGTGGCCAGGCAAAATAAATATTTTAAAAAAGCAAAAAGAGAGTCACGGATGTACTACATTAATGGCTTTAGCTCAAAAACACCATCCAAAATGATTTGGAAGAAAATTAAAAAACTAAATGGCAAGTTTGTCCCTGAACCTGTGCCTACCTTTAAAATAAATAGTGACCTAATGACCCAACAAGAGAGGGTCGCAGAAAAATTAGGAGAACATTTCTTGAGAATATCAAGTGGTGAGAACTAGTCTCTAGAATTCCAAGACATTAGAAATGCCCAGATTTCTCCTGATTTAAGTGAAAATAATTTTGAACCATATAGTGCAAAATTTACACTGCAGGAACTCAAAGATGCCTTGCAGAATACCAAACCATCAGCCCCTGGTGAAGATAAAATACGCCATGAAATGCTGAAACATCTCCCAGAAAAGTCAAAGAAATTTCTTTTAGATATAATAAATGAAATCTGGGAAACTGGTATTGCTCCTAAGAGCTGGAAATTATCATTAATTCTCCCTATGAAGAAACCAAAGAAAGATCCTTCTTTACCCAGCAGCTACAGAACAATGCTCTCACCAGTTGTGTTTGTAAGCTGATGGAAAAGATGATTAAAACCAGACTTGTATGGCACTTAGAAACAAATAAATTGTTTTCCCCATTCCAGTTTGCCATTAGTAAAACTAGAGCTACTTTAGATCCATTACTCAGGCTCTCAAACCAAGTACAACAAGGTTTTGCTAAACAGAGCCAAACAATAGGAGTTTTCTTTGATTTGGAAAAGGCATGTGACACCACATGGCATTATGGTATTATAAAAAAGTTGTATAAGATGGGCATTAAAGGAAAAATGATCGGAGTTATAAATTCGTTTTTATCAGAAAGATATATAAAGGTAAGAGTTGGGAATCATGTCTCACGAACTTTCTTACAAGAAGAGGGAGTTCCTCAGGGTAGCGTCCTTAGCCTCACCCTCTTTGCTATTGCCATTAATGGAATATTAGAAAAGATATCAACACCAGTAAAAGGCTCTTTATTTGTAGATGATTTGGCTCTGTACTGCACAGGATATGATGCAGCATCTACTAGCAGGTTCATGCAAAGAGCCATTGATAAAGTAAGCAAGTGGGCTAATGAGCAAGGATTTTGATTTTCCGAATCTAAAACTGTCGCTGTTCGGTTCTGCAGACGCCGAACTAAGGAAACCATTCCAACTCTTACCTTAAATGGAATTATTTTACCTTACTTTACTAAAGTAAAATTTTATGGAATGGTCTTCGATGAAAAGCTCACTTGGAATAATCATATTGACCAGTTAAAAGTGAAAGTGAAAAGATCACCAAATATTTTAAAAGTAGTATCTAATTTTAATTGGGGTGCTGAGAAGAAATTGTTGTTAAAGCTTTATAATGCAGTATGTATATCTAAGTTAGACTATGGTTGCCAAGTATACTCATCTGCTTCAAAGACTAAGCTTAAGGAATTGGACACTGTGCATAATATGCTATCCCTCCATGGTTTATTCCAACAATATATGTTTGCATTAAAGAGACAGAGAAGAAAGATTGTCCAGAAGAAGAAGTCAGAAACAAGTTTTGGGGGCATGATGAGAGGCATATAAATGACAGGAAAATCTATGCTGATGGATCAAAATCGGAAGATGGAGTAGGGTGTGCAGTGGTGTGTGAGGGGGAATCATATATAAAAAAATTATCAGACTCCTCATCCATATTCACCACTGAAGCAGCAGCCATAGTTGATGCTTTAAATCTTGCATCTGATAAGAAATTTAAATCCACAGTAATATATAGTGACTCAAGGAGTGTTTTAGAAGCACTAAAGAAGTTTAACCCTACCTATCCTTTAATTCAAAAAGCTCAGGAATGGCTTTTTTTTTTTATCTTTCTGTGCACCACAAATCAGTAAAGTTTAGTTGGATTCCTGGGCACACTGGTCTAGAAGGGAACGAACTGGCTGATAGTAAAGCAAAAGGATGATGCAAGATGTGATTTCTTAACTAATAAGGTGCCACATTAGGATATGCGTCCAGTTATCAGATGATACATTCATACAAAATGGCATCAGAGGTGGATTTCCCCTATTTTGTCCATAAATAGGAAGTACAGAAACATTAGAAAAAGTATCTTTTGGAGTTCGGGTTTTAATCTTAACAGAAAATTTGAGGTCGTCCTAACACGGCTTAGGATTGCCCATACCCGTTTCACTCATAGCTATATTTTAGAGGGACCCAGTGCCCCAATTGTGCTTACTGTGGTGGTCAGCTATCCGTTGAGCAAATGCTGGTGCACTTTCTTAAATTTAATTGCCTTAGGGCAAAGTACTTACCAACTGGGAAGACTATTTTAGAAATTTTAAATGACGTCGTTGAGGTAGATAACCTTATGGGTTATCTGAAAGAACTTGGTTATTTTAATGACATATGATTTCAGTATATTTAATAAAGATTTTTGTCATATTTATTCTTATACTAAGTATATATTTTGAAAATAAAAGTTTAAAATATACTTATTTTTTGTTGGTTCTATCTAATATCATTCTTCATTTTTTATGTTCATATTTTAACACTGAATTTTAGTAGAGTGTCATTATTCACGTATTCATTAACAGTAATATCATTAATTTATATTGTAATGACCTCGTCTTTCTGAGACCAACAGGTTCGATATACAAACAAGCAATTGGGCTGTAATGACTGACGAAAGGTGACAAACAAAGGAGGGAGAAGCAGAACAAAACCAAAAAGTGACCTTAATATTAATTTATTATTAACAAAATTTACAAGTGAGTTAGGTAACAAACCAGGAGCAAAAAAAACTTAAACAGTCAGTAAAATAAATCAATAAACAAAATCATAAAGTCAGCAAAGCAAAAAAAATTGAAAAATTTAAACAGTCAGTAAAATAAATAAACATCAAATTGAAAAATCATAAACAGTCAGTAAAGCAAAAACATCACATGAAAAATACGAACAGTCAGCAAAGCAAAAAACACATCTTCCAGACTGACTTGCTACGGACGGACAACAAAGACAGAGCCAATACAGCAACCATCTAGCCCTCAGGAACAGTCCTCCAAATTTGGATGATCGCGACAGAATTGATGCAACAACCATCGCGTCCATCGAAGAAGGTTCCACTTCAAAAACTGCTGTCTGTTGTCGAAACAGACTCTCTGCTGCTCTGAACCTGACTTTCAGGTACGAATACCTGCTGTTGCTACCCAACTGATGACTCGCTGCTGCCCTGGACCTGACTGATGCTGCCGAACACCTCATGACAGACGCCAACTCGCCAAACAAAGAAAAAACAAATAGAAGAGGCAAGAAGGGAACAATCGGCCAACGATTGTTCTCAAACCTCCCTACCTAACAGAAAAAAAAAATTTACCTTTTTTTTTTTTTTTTTTTTTTTACAACCACAAAAATGCTCCCTGATGGTGACACACGCCCATCAGCCAAAATAGAACCAACCCTGGCCTAAGGCCGCCAATATAATGATCTCATCTTTCCAAGACCAACAGGTTCGATATACAAAGAAGCAATTGGGCTGTAATGACTGATGAAAGGTGATAAACAAAGGAGGGAGGAGCAGAACAAAACAAAAAAGTGACCTTAATATTAATTTATTATTAACAAAATTTACAAGTGAGTCAGGTAACAAACATATGAGCAGCACAAAAATTACTTTAAACAGTCAGTAAAATAAATGGCCAAAAATTAGAAATTATAAACAGTCAGCAAAGCAATAAACATCACATGAAAAATACAAACAGTCAGCAAAGCAAGAAACATCCCATGAAAAATATGAACAGTCAGTAAAGCAATAAACACATCTTGCAGACTGACTCGCTATGTTCGGACAACAAAGACAGAGCCGATACAGCAACCGTCTAGCCCTCAGGAACAGTCCTCCAACACTGGACAATCGCGACAGATTTGCTGTAACAACCATCGCGTCCATTACAGAAGGTTCCACTTCAAAATCTGCTGTCTGTTGCTGAAGCAGACTCTCTGCTGCTCTGAACCTGACTTTCAGGTACGAATACCTGCTGCTGCTACCCAACTGCAGACTTGCTGCTGCCCTGGGCCTGACTGATCTGCCGAACACCTCATGACAGACGTCAGCTCACCAAGCAAAGAAAAAACAAATAGAGGAGGCAAGCAGGGAACAATCAGCCAACGATTGTTCTCACACCTCCCTAACTAACAGAAAAAACAAACAAAAAATTCAAAAAAATTTTTTTATTATAACCACAAAAATAATCCCCTGATGCTGCCACACCCCCGTCAGCCAAAATAGAACCAACCCTGGCCTAAGGTCACCAATGTAATGATCTCATCTTTCCGAGACCAACAGGTTCGATATACAAACAAGCAATTGGTCTGTAATGACTGACGAAAAGTGACAAATAAAGGAGGGAGGAGCAGAACAAAACAAAAATTTATCTTAATATTAATTTATTACTAACAAAATTTACAAGTGAGTCAGGTCCAGTAGAGAAAAAAACTTAAAATGACCAAATCAATAAACAAACAGATGAGCAGCACAAAAATTACTTTAAACAGTCAGTAAAATAAATGGCCAAAAATTAGAAATCATAAACAGTCAGCAAAGTAATAAACATCACATGAAAAATACAAACAGTCAGCAAAGAAATAAAGCATCACATGAAAAATACGAACAGTCAGTAAAGCAATAAACATCACATGAAAAATACAAACAGTCAGTAAAGCAATAAACACATCTCCCAGACTGACTCGCTACGGATGGACAACAAAGACAGAGCCAATACAGCAACCGTTCTCAGCCCTCAGGAACAGTCCTCCAACACTGGACGATCGCGACAGTTGATGCAACAACCATCGTGTCCATTAAAGAAGGTTCCACTTCAAAATCTGCTGTCTGTTGCCAAAACAGACTCTGCCGCTCTGAACCTGACTTTCAGGTACGAATACCTGCTGCTGCTACCCAACTGCTGACTTGCTGCTGCCCTGGACCTGACTGATGCTGCAGAACCTCATTACAGACGCCAGCTCGCCAAACAAAGAAAAAACAAATAGAGGAGGCAAGAAGGGAACAATCGGCCAACGATTGTTCTCGCATATATATATTTCACCTTCATTACGGCGCTGAATAATCCTGATGGGTTCCGGCGCTTGGTCTTCAAGACCTAAATTTCATACTCAGTCAATCAATCAAATGCAGTCCTACTGTGTGATACCAAAAGTGTGATTGCGTTGTTACCAGAGTTTGTTAGATAGGCCTATGCCTGGATGAATTAAAGGTCCAAAAGAAATTGATTCTTAGTTTACCAGGGAAATTTAGATGCTTATTGGGAGAGTTAGGTAGATGATAAAAGGACTGTTAGAGGAAGAACAGTGTGAATTAGATAAGAAAGGATGTTTGTTGATACTGTATGTTATTGAAAACTGTAAAACGTTGAAAGTAGAAATCAAAGGGAAGAAAAGCTTATGTATCGTGTGTAGACCACAAAAAAACTAATGATCAAGTCGATAGTCGGGCAGTGAAGGGTGTTGAAAAAGTATAGTGTGGAAGGCAAGTTGTCGAGAGCAATTAAAGAATTTGTGATAAGAAAACAAAGTTTGTGTTAGAATATGCAGGATCTGTGACAAGGATGTGTTATGTTTTCATGGCTGTTTAGTATTTGTGAATTGGGAATTGCAAAAATGTGGAGAAAGGAATTTAAGTTTGAGGTCGTTGATGTTTATGGATGACTATATTGTTTAGAGTGAAAATTTAAAATTGTTGGTTTAGAAGAGAAAGTAAAAGCTAATATAAACAAGAGTAAGATTATGAAGATAATCGAAGCCAGGAAGCTGATGCAATGAAACTGGATATGGATAGTGGAAGAAAGGAAACAGTTGTTTTATTTAGCTACAAGGGAAAAATATAGTGGATGATGGTAGGATGAGAGAAGAGGTAAGTCGCACAATAGGTCAAGCAAGGAAAGTAGCAGGGTGTATACAAAAGGGTGGGAGAAACTGGAAGACACAGGGTGAGTGTTTGAAGGGATTATTTTGTCAATGGAAATAAAAGGAAGACGGTTAAAGCTGTTGAGAGGAACTGATTGCTTGTATATTTGGATTAAAAAAATTGAGTGGTGAATAATACGGAAACCATGTAGGAGTAGTAGCAAGGATAGGAAAAGAGGAATGATGATTCAGAGTTTTGATATGGTTTTTATCATGATAAACAAATGGAAGATAGTAGGTTAGTGAAGAATACATACATGCAGATACCCATGAATCGTGAATACTTGCGATATTGAGGTAAATAGCGAACTTGGCAGTTTCGACCGCCGATGACGAACCGTCTATGCATTAGTAGTAGTGGCTAATGTTCTGGATGTCTTCTGCCTTCTGGTTCATCCACCACTCAGTAGTTTAAACTATGAATGGCAGTGGCTGTTTTGTTGTCTCTGCTATGGAGCCACTTCCTGCGGGGGAAAACTTTTCTCGATTTTATATATATGAATGTATGTATATGTAGTTTGTGTGTGCGCGTGCTTGTGGACGTCTGCAAATATTTTTTCACATAACTGAAAGCGTTACTTATTTTTTTTTATGAAAGGTCCTGCCCGAGCTGGCAACGCAGCCATTACGGAGCAGAAAAAACATTGTTGGTTGAGTAATTCAGTTCAGGCACTTTTCTTCCCAGACAGCTCGTATTCAGCTCCGAAAGAGGCACATTTTGGTTATAATATTAATATTATATATTAATACATTCATTGCGTTGTAATGCAATGCTGTTTTCATCTACTATTTGTATAATTACCATGACCTCTTGTTTTGCTTATCCTGCGTTCCCAGTCATCAGTTTAGGAATAGTGAATGATAATTCATCTGTGTGTGTGTGTGTTTGTGTGCTCGTGTCGACATTATAATTTGACTTATAGTGATAGTTTATTTAATTTAA
>NC_089744.1:49899098-49906598 GCF_040412425.1 Macrobrachium rosenbergii
CCTCCTACAGGAGTTCCCAGAGGTATTGAAGGACAACCTGTAGCAATGACCTGACCAAACCCACAAAGCACCAAGTCCAGTATCACATAGTCACTGAAGGTCCCCCAATGCAAGCCTGTTTTAAACGTTTGGCCCCAGAAAAATTCATCCACACCAAACAAGCTTTCCGGGACATGGAATGGGCCAGAATATGCCAAAAAGCCTCCAGCCCCTAGGCATATTCCCTACACATGGTACCAAAACCTGATGGCACATGGCGACCCTGTGGAGACTACCAGAGTCTCAACATCAAGACAGTACCTGACACGTACCCACTACCAGACATCGCCAACATAACCAACCAGATGGAGGGTGCCAAAATATTTACAAAGATCGACCTGTTGAAGGGAAACTTCCAAGTCCTGGTCACAAAGGAGGACATAGAAAAAACAGCCATTATCACCCCCTTCAGCACACACACCTTCAACTACAGCTGCTTCGGCCTTCGGAACTCAGGTGCAACCTTCCAATGTCTGATGGACGAAATCCTGGGCAACCTACCCTTCTGCATCGTCTACGTTGACGATTTACTAATATTCAGCCCCAACATTAAACAACACATGAGAGACGTCAGGCAAATCCTGCAAATACTTGAAGAAAAAGGACTTATAGTCTGAAAAGACAAATGCAAATAGGCAAAACCAATGGTGAAATTCCTGGGCCACCAAATAAGCCGCGAAGGTCTCAAGACCCTCCTGACGAAGGTCCAGGCAATCACCGACTTCACAAAACCAATAACAGTCAAAACAGTCCACGAATTTATGGGAATAGTTAACTGTTATCACCCTTCCATACCTAACCTTGCTGAAATAATGGCCCCAATATATGATTGTTTAAAAGGAAAACCTAAAAAATCCATGTTGGTATGAAAAGCAAGTTAAAGCCTTCACACTAGCTAAAAAAGCAATCACCTCTGCTGCCAACTAATCTTTTCTTTACCCTGAAGGTCCATCACCCTAACGATGGACGCAAGTAGCACAGCGGTGGGCACAGTACTCAAACAAGGCACAGACAATGGTCGTCGCCTGTTGGCATTCTTCAGTAAGAAGTTTTCGCCAGTAGAACAAAAAATACTCCATGTTCAACAGAGAGATACTGGCTGTCCACAGAGCCATCTGCTATTTCTGACACATGCTAGAAGGATAACAATTTGTGGTGCAGGTGGACCACCAACCGCTGGTACACGCTATTGTCAATAGCATAACACTCCTGCATCTTCAGATGCTTGAAGGGCTCTGCCAACAACGTGGCAGGCGCCCTTTCCTGAAACTCCATCAACACAGTCCAGATTGGGATATCATATCCCGAAATAGCATCGGCTCAGAAGGATGGCATGGACCTACGGCGACTTTGGCAGGAGAACCCCTCCCAATGTGTAGCAATTAATCCATCAGTGACAGAGAGACAACCATTGCCTGCAAGATGAGTACTGAACCCCCTTGCCCCTACCTACCATTAGGGTTGAGATGGAAAGCCCTCAGCATCGCTCACAACCTGTCCCACCCATCAGGCAGATCTGCCACCCGAACCTTGTCAGAACGGTATTCTTGGTGAGGGAATGAAAGCAGACATCAAAAAGTGGGCAAGAGATTGTCTCCCATACCAAACATCAAAAATAACAAGGCACACAGAGACGAGGATAGGAGAATTCCAGACAACACAGCAATGACTGGCCCACATCCACATTGACATCGTAGGACCTGTTCCCCTCCGAAGGGTACAGGTATCTCTTCATCGACATGAACACCAGGTGGCCAGAAGCAATACCTGTAAGGCAGCAGACAGCAGAGAGTTGTGTGAAAGCACTAATAGACTGGGTCAGCAGGCATGGAGTGCTGCAGTACATAATAAGTGACAGATTAGCTAAATTCACCTTCACCTTATGGAGCCTCCTTGTCACCAGCCTTGGGACAAAACTCATTCACATAGCAGCATACAACCCAGAAGTGAACAGCATGGTGGAGCAGCTGCACCGCTCCCTCAAATCAGCACTCACTGCCAGATGTCAAGGTGACAGTTGGAGAAAGGAATTACTGTGGGTCTTGCTGGGATTTAAGAACAGCCCCACACACAGCATTCAGTGCATCGCTGGCAGAAGCACTCTATGGGCAAGCGTTGACAATACTGGCAGAAGTTTTTCAAGACACAACAGAGCCCATGACTCTTCCAGACATCCGCAGAGCATTGGAAAACATCATATCGGCGAAGACAACATACGATGTAGCAAGAAAAGAATACGTCCCCAAAGACCTTAAAACAGCAAAGAATGCGTTAATAAGAATGGATGCATACAAGCCCTACTTCTCTCCAGCCTACTCAGGACTTCAACACAGAGAGAAAGCGTATTAGCTGACAGTGGACAGGAAAATCACCTGGTTCTCCACCGACATATTAAAACCAGCCTATATCCCAGACTGCAACCCACTCCCCTTGGTTTACTTTCGTGGGGGAGTACTGTGAGGTCCAGAGCTGATGCCGGGACTCTCAGGGCATCTTCGTTTCAAAACAAAAAGCTACATGACGCGCCGAAACCCTCACGAAACACAGATTCAGTGCTCCTTATTCAAGCAATCTTTTATGCATTATTCAGAAGATATTTTATGCCCATGTCAGAACTATAATTACTAATGTATGTAAGGCATTGCAAGCTTTCTAACCATGTGTACTTGAAATCTCTTCCTAATTTCTGTGTGAGAAAACACATCTGACAGTACAGTATATAGACGTCGCTCTGTTTTCCTCTAATGTCAAATGCTACTTTTCTGCTCGCAAGAGTTCTTGACCTGTCAGAGATTTTGTGTCAATAAATTAGAATACCATGAACCTGCCTCTTACTCGCCGCCTCATTATAGCCTCACCAGCACCAGGTTTTAAATTCCATAGTGGTTCTTAACCTAGTCAGTACAATTTGTAACTGGTAAGCCAACCATCAGAACTGGCAATGGGTTGCTGGAAAAAGAAGCCAAAACATCAGACTGGCAATGGATTTTTTTGCTGCATGTTAAATGACAATAAGGCCGGTCTTTTATACGATGTGTGTATTTTTATTCCTGTATATTATACTTTGTGTTTATGTAAATTTACAGGCCGGTCTTTCACAGCGTATCATTTCCCTTTTTCTTCCTTATCCATTGTGTCTTTGTGCCTGTCTGCTTTCATTCTTACCTATTCCTTGACAGACGCGAGTCTCGAGAACTTTTATAACTCCGATAAGAAAGACACAAGTTTTCCCTGTTGTAAGCGGGAGAAGTTCACATCGCAATTTCGATATATGATGCGTCGGCCGATAGGAACAACTTCCATTTCTCGAAGGAAGTTTAGGGTACTGAGAAAACGCGGTGTCTTTTTCTCGACCGTGTTGAATGCCTGGAGAGAGAGAGAGAGAGAGAGAGAGAGAGAGAGAGAGAGAGAGAGAGAGAGTTGGTGCTCATCGTCATTATCGTTAAAGACAACTATAAATTCCATAGGTGGAAATCTGTAGAATAAGGGCTCCAACATTAGACACTACAGTTTTGTGTATGGAATCTATTAGTCCCCCAGCAGTCATATCAGTAAATGAAATAATTGGTAATAATTATCGTACACAATATAAACAGGATGCAAACTGAAAACCAGTTTTGGAAAAGTGTCATATGTTAATGCTGGAAAGTTCAGAAACAGTATTAGGTTATAAATGAATACTGGAACGTGGATTTAGACTTCAATATGTTGGGAGAATATGATGGGTTACCTCTCTTAAAGATCCAATAGCATCTTGATTAACAATCAGAGTTCTCTAATTGTCTTAGCAACAGGGTGGCATAAATATTCACTAAATGTTATTCTTTTAGCGACAGGTTGATACCAAGACGTGATACGTAACGTTTGTACTTTTTTAGCAACTGGCGGACAGAAAGACATTAAGTCACCTAAGTGTCTTTACCACCCAGCAACCTTCTGATATAAAGGCATAAAAATTCATATATCTTTACTTTCTTCGCAACTAACTGATATAAAAGCAATGAGTTAAGTCATGTTTTTACTTACCCAGAAACAAGCTTTCTTAAAGACATAGAGTCAATATTTTTGCTTTCTTAGCAACTGACTGACATAGTGAGTTAATGGTTTTACTTTCTTAGTAGCTGGCTAACATGAAGGACCATTTAATGTTTTACTTAAATAGCAGCTGTTTAGCATCAAGACATGAATAGTCAGTGTTTTTACTTTGTTAGCATCTGGCTGCCATTAAGACATAAAAAGTCACTTAAAGTTTCAACTTACCTAACAACCGGCTGATTTAAAAAGAGGGAACCACTTAATGTTTTTATTTTCTTAACAAATAGTTGTCTTAAATAGATAGTCCCTCAGCATTTCTACCTATTACTTAGCAGGTGGCTGACACAAAGACAAAGTACCTTAAGTTTTTTTCGTTAGCAAATAGCGGAAATGTAGACATAGTAACTTTATGATTTTACCTACCTAGCAACTTGCTGACATAAAAACATGAGTAACTCAGTGATTATACGTTCATAGTACCTGGCTAAGACAGAGAGTCACCAAATGTTTTTACTTTAAATGCAACTGGCTGACATAAAGACAAAAAAGAATCACTAATGGTTTCACTTTCGTAGCATCTGGCGGACTTACAGACATGAAGAAAATGTTTTCACATTCTAAGCAACTGGCTAACATAAAGGTTTAAAGAGTCAATTAACGTTTTTACTTACTTAGCCACGGGCTAATGTAAAATCTTTGTTTTTTGTCAGAAAAAAAAGCTAGAATTTCTTTAACAGCATGTATATAGAGCGAGGACCCAGCGAAGGTTGTTTTGTAAGTACTAGTATTTTACGTTTTACTTTTGAATGATACTAGAGATATCTATTGAATAAATTACCTTACCGAATCATTTTACTTTATCGTCGGTTATCAACAGTAAGTAATTAGAACATAAACAGTTATCGAGATTCATAGTAATTGGGCCCATGTCTTTTCATAATGAAGTAGAACTGATAAAAATCAACCTAGTACCTCTCTTGCTGTGTATTTCCAAGAACATCGCGGCATGGAGAGGCTAGACAGACACGAAGCTATGATTGCTGATTGAATCAATTTGCATTTTACCAAAGAAGGAGGCGACCTAATTTCTTACTTTTGAATAAAAGAGTTTTATGCCGGAAAAACTTTAAGATGCACGAATATTTATGCACTAATAAAAAAAGAACATTGATGTACTAACAGATTACTTTTGTGTCAATATTACTGTTATAAGTGAATGCATGTTGCTTCCTTTCTTTTCTTAAACTCTGAATAAACCTGAATTACCCAACCATTCGGTGGTTCGCGTCCTCCTGCCGTGGATATTATTCCGAGGTTGACTGAATTTGACAATAAAACATTTGCAGCTTAATGTTTGTGGATGTTAAAAATGTCACGGAATATGGGAAAAAATTATATACACATATATATATATATATAAAATTTATATATATATATATATATATATATATATATATATATATATATATATATATATATATATATATATATATGTGTGTGTGTGTGTGTATGCTATGTTATGTAAGCGCTTCAGTTTGATTGTTGTAGGGAACGTAGTTATATTATATATAGTATTATATTTTTCTAAAACAGTCAAATTGAAACGCCTACGTATAAAATCATTGAAGGCAGTGTGTCATGAATTGAGTAAATCCGGATGTTGATAAAAATATTGCACCTGAGACGTGGCACTAAACGTGGCAGAGATGCCTTTGGTTTTCCGCTCTTATTTGCAAAAGAGAGGGAAGAAGATGAGGGAAAGAAGAAACGTGAACAGCCGTCATCCAGCATAGAGCTGTTCGTTCTGTTCTCACGTTTCACTGAAACTAAAGTTGGAATCAGTTATGCAAGACTTGTTAAATATTTATTCTCTCTTAAATGCTTTCGCCAGAATAGGACGTTGACCTGTGAGGAGTTAGTATTTTTTGTACGGCAGCAAATGGAAACTAGAAAAGAGCATCATTTCTTATTCCAGTGATGTTTCTTCTGATGATTTTGGCGATAAAGACCGTACAGCAATAGAATTCAAATATATTTTGTTTAGGATATGCTATTGAAGATTACGTCTGGTGTTGATAAATTAAATATTAAATCGTTTACAAATGTTAAGTTATTAGGTGATAAGAATATACACATTAAAGAAAACATATTTTGTATCCTCGAATGTATGTGCAAATTTACGTGGACACATGAACACGCTCATACTCTTGCCCACAAACACGTAACCGTAACTAGAAAAGCTCTTGAATATTATAAGTAAAAGACCCTGCTTTGCCGACATCATCACCACTCCTGGTCTAGCAACTGCCTCCCACTTTGCTCTTTACAGACTGGGCAAGGTGGTCGTGTGTGGCAGGTGCAAAGAATTGGCAATTACCGACCTATGAGAAACTGTCGTTGATACTGTCCGCTGCTGTCAAGAGTAGCACCAAAACAACCCCTTCCCTACCCCCTTCTTCTTCGGTTATTTTCCTTCTCCTTCCCCACATCCTCCCCTGTCTGTACCCCCACCGGCCAAATTAACTCTCCCTCTGGCACTGTTGCCGCCACACTCAGGTTGGTACCCACTTAAAAGGTTGTAGTGGAAGGTTGTTGCCATTACATAAATATATTGACTGCTATATTTTCAAACCTGCTGTTATCATGAGGGTCTGTTTGAGCTTCACTTATTTGCTTCCGTCCGGTCAAAATGGAGGCGGATGTGTATTTTTGTTTTCCTACGTTTAATGTGTTTTTGAGTATATATATATATATATATATATATATATATATATATATATATATATATATATATATATATATATATATATATATATATATATTATACATATATATATATATATGTATATATGTAATATTATGTGTGTGTGTGTGGGTGGGTGTTAAGGATGAATTTAGCTGTCAGTGTCGGGGGTTTGACGTATTGTTAATGAGCTTTTAATAAATGTACACAAAGCAACCAATGTTATGGGTTTTACTGCAGGGGGTGTCATCCATTAATTAGTGGTTAAAGTATGTATATGTATATTTACACGCACACATACACACCCAAAATATATATATATTCATATGTATATGTATATATATATATGTGTGTGTATATATATATATATATATATATATATATATATATATATATATATATATATTGTCAGGTTTTCTGATGGTTTGTTTTGTTTTTATACTACATTGTTTCAATTGTTTACCTGCTCTCCGGTATTTTGTGTGGGGGAAGCGAGGTACCGTTCGTCTCTCTTTTTTTTTTTTTTTTTTTTTTTTTTTTTTTTTTCAGAAGCAGTCAGATTTCAGACAGCACACCATCTAGTTCTCAGAGGAGAACACAGCAGCGGTGGATTTCAAGTATCATCTTGTGATTGGTGATGGCAGTAGCAGCAGAGGTTGTTCGCCACTGATGATAGTTTTTGA
>NC_089744.1:49911598-49916598 GCF_040412425.1 Macrobrachium rosenbergii
TTCCAATAATTGTACTTCATCTAAAAGTCATTTTTATAGACAGAAGTTCGGTTGCGGGCAAACGCAGTACACTAAGCCATATCTGTGAAATCTATGTGTGGAATATTTTGAAAGCATAAAAATTTATAACCTCATAAAGTCTGAAGATATGGTCCCAATGAGCTACGTGGATGAAATTATTAACTTTTTTAATACGCCCTATATCTAATTAGATAAGTTTGTACCGAGCATCAGATTGAAAGTAGAATTGGAATGGATAACGGAATTCCTTTCTTTAATGTGCTAATAATTAGGTCTATTGCAAATTACAGGCTCATAGTGACTGCCCATACAAAATATACATTTAAAATGTCTTTCATCCATATCCCAGTACAGGTTGAACTGGCAAGCAAATAATTTTTTAGGCACCCTAAGGATTTGTTTCCTTGAACATAAGAATACGGAATCCAAAATAATTTGTGAGTAGCTGTCTTCTCTCCTATACCCCGCCCGCATCATTGAAAAGGAGATTTATAGAGCGTCTTAGATTTTTTTTCGTCCCCTAATGAGAGGCCAGGAGCATAAAATAGTGAAATAGAAATTCCGTACCTGGATAGCATCAAGAAGATTAACGAAACCTTGTGGAGAAAGAATCCTTTTGCTTTTAGCTGCCCTAATACAACAGAATCTTAGTAAGTCTTATAGGTATTTCTCTGGGAAAAGACCTTCCATGAAGAAAGTTAGATATCAGAGAAGATACGCACATTAAATCTGCTATTTTTATCTTATTACAAAATAAACACCGTAAATCTGTCACGAGGTTCACGGACGCTAGAGAAAAGATCGTTTCTGCAGTTATGGAAACTTTTGAAGAAGATGAACACTCATCCTTTGGGCTGAACCGGAACCTAAAGAACACTATATTGCCTAATTGGCTCTCATTTAGAGATTCCTTGCAAAAATAGTTCTCTGGTGTGCTGACAGAACCATGATTTTTCGTGCAAGGGTTGCTGCTAGAAATATAACGCCGTTTCGACCTTCCTTTGCATATATATATATATATATATATATATATATATATATATATATATATATATATATATATATACATACACACACACACACACACACATGCATGTGTGTATGGATGGAGTGGCGGTAGAAATGATTTACAATTACAGGACCCTAGAATTTTTTTAATATAACACTAAGGTATTGTAGTATTTTGATTTTGAGAGTAAGGCATATAATAGAGGAATTAAGAATAAATAGATCTGTGGGTTTTATCAAGGAAGGAGGTGTATGCATCAGTTGCTTATGACGAAACGCCTATGTAAGTAATTTGTGAGTAAGTAGCATAAACGTTTGATGTAACTTGAATGTATTGGTTATTTGTAGTATATTTGGAATAGGAGAACTGCAATTTTGAGAAATTTGTTTATGTGTTGACGAAAAGATGTGAAAGTTTGCATAGGTGAAAAGGTGATATCAGAGTGATCTGAGGTGTTTTGGTCATGTGGAGTGAATGGATGTTGCTGCAATGGCGAAAAAAATTTAGTGTAAGAAGTGGAGGCAAACCTAGGAAGTGATGCACAGACTGAGTGAAAAGCTATTGGAACAGAAGAGACTTGATACCTAGGAAGAGAGTGTACACAAGACCAAGGTGAGTGACACTGTGTGTGTGTGTGCATGCATGTATGTATGTTTTTGTGGGAGGGTTAGACGGCATCCTGTTGAGCCTTCTTTGTTGGCTGGGAATTGTCTGACGCTGTGGGAGTGTTCAGTAGTTAGTAGTGGGAATATTTCAGTGACCATTTCATGTTTTTCCACTGGAGCCACCCCTTCTCGGGGGAAAATCTTTTTCTCTTCTTTATATTCATAATATATTCACTTACCGCCGTTAAACCTGTGTCTTTTCTCCATTTATTTACAATATTTACTAGTTTATTTTAAAGGATGTAAGCTTAAATATTAAAGCAAGTGTTGGTTGCTTTGATAATGGAGTTTTGCTAGATCCTAATAGTGGCTCTCCTTCAGAATATTATGTGCTATAAACCAGCATTTTTAGAACTTGGTTGTCAACCCGCTTTCTGACTTGTGGAGTGAATGAGGAATACATATTATTATTATTATTATTATTATTATTATTATTATTATTATTATTATTATTATTATTATTATTATTATTATTGTTTAGGAAGAAGACCTTCTTTAAGACAAACTTCTTTGAAAAGAATGTCACTCTGCATAGCCCCCGCCCCCTTCTTCTTAAACCCGTTTTCTGGTGTAAATATTCCCTGCATGTACCCCTGGTGCCTTGCCTCCATTCAGTGGTAGTGATGACTCCCGAAACGTCGGAATATTATTATTATTATTATTATTATTATTATTATTATTATTATTATTATTATTATTATTATTCCAGTTGAGAAAACATGTATTGGAAGGAAACTCAGTGGCAATTATCTTTTATTTTACAGTATCCTTCCACATAACAGAAGAGAATTCAGAAAGAAGGAAATAACTGACAGACGGAGATTGATAACACTAAAACGAATTAATATTTCCGAACAAAACCTGAAATACAATGGGCCAAAACCTAAGGCAAATGTGCGTCGTAGAAATAAATTTTAGTGACATAAAGTTAATTTTTTACATCTTAGGCTAAACATTGTCTTTGTCGTTCGCGTTTTAAGAAGTTTGCCGAAGATCTGTCCCATGGTGACTCATTTCTGAAGGACGGCCTCATATTGTCCTCTGTAGGTTTTGTATTTCTGCTGTGCCGGCGACACTTGAGCACATAAATTCTCTGAACCATGTTTTATTCAGAACAATAAACGACTTCTCATCATTGTATATATTCTCTTTTGTTTCTCTTTTTGATTTGCTAGAGTTTTTCATCACTTCTTGTGTGATCACCTTTTGATTTCCTTTTATCTTGTCTACACTCTTCAACAGCTGCTCTTGTATTCAAGTTTTCCGTATTTTAGATCATTCTTACTTAGTGCAGTTGTTTTATTATGAAAGCTGACTGTGATGTTTTTAATATTTAGCGATATTGTGTTCACTTCAGTTTTTGTAGGACAAGTTTCGTAATCATTTAATGATGTAAAAGTTTAATACCTTTCTGTCCGATACTGATATTCTTGGTTTAGGTTTCATCGTAACTTTTGTTTTTTAAGCATTATCATAAGTGTGTGTGTGTGTTTTTTTAGATTTGTTTGTGTGAGATGTTCATCCGAATATTCCTCAGCCTAACTTTTCCCCTTATCTATCGGGTTTGGAAATGCCCTACGGCTCTACTTTGGTCCCCATTGTAAACGAGGAACTTCCCCGTGCATGAAGAGCCGTGCTCTAATTGCTAATGTAATAAATTTTCATAGTTTCATCAACAAACGTGTTTTTCTGTGATGGAACGTTATGTGTCTCCCTTGAAAAGTGCAGTATTGCCCAGTTCCTTTTAGTATGAGATATTTTTGTTCATATTACTTTATATAATCTTAGGTCAAGGAAATATATGGGGAATGTATAAGAAATGAGGTCTACTGTAGGTTCTTATTGACGTGTAGGTGGATGGACAATCCTGCAGTATCTCGCAGATGACGGTTGTTTGAATAGCAGTCTGTGATAGGTCTCTCTCTCTCTCTCTCTCTCTCTCTCTCTCTCTCAAGGCGCAGTGTTGTGCTCGCCGCCTCACAAACTGAGGGATCTGTGTTTGATGATCGAACGGGGCGAATTGTAGCTTTCTCTAAAATTTAGTGTTCCTCTGTTGATCTAAGCTGTGAATAGTGTACTTAGTTGTTAGTCGACTGTTGTGAGTCACAGCTAAGATGGAAAGGGAGAGAGAAATAGAGGGGAGACAGAAAATGTATACTATAAACCGGAAGGCCTCAACGAGGAAGTCGTTCATAAGTTTTTTCTCTCTCTCTGAAATACAGTGAAGACTTAATTTGTTATTGTATATCGTGCAGTCTCGGTAACTATAATGGTTGTATTATTAGGTCATCCTGAAATGTTTATCGCAAAACCAGCCGAAAAAATGACTGGTTAATTTGTCCTAAAAATGCTCTTTTAATTTGTGCATTTTTATCACTAATTGGATAAAATAATTAGGAGGTTAATTTTTGAAGTTTGGTAATGAAGGCCAGCCAATTTTAAATGACATCTTTGTCGTATTCCTTGGTTGAGGAATTTCCTTTATTTTATTTGAAATACAGAAGCAAAATATTTGTGGTTGTACAAAAATCGAAAATCAGCTACCATCATGAACCTTATGAAAAATGTATTATTGCTTTTGACACATTCATGGGTAAGATTTTGAAATGCAAAGCTAGACCCAGGTTCTGTTAAATATTGTCCCTTTGTCTGTTGTATGTTAATCTTCCTCTAAGACTTAGAGGAATGGTGATGACAAACACGCTTTATTTAAAAAAATGTAACTGGACCGTTTCCTAAATTCAATCATTTTGTTCTCAGTTCAAGGATAATGATTAAAATTACATCCAGATTCACCGTGATAGTTTCAAGCTTGATTATCTCTTGAAGTTAAATTTTCGGAAAGCAAATTCCAAGTTAGCGATCATAGTAGATTCGATTGTTAGCCAGCATGAAATAATTATGCAACCTAATTGATCAATCACCCTTTGGTGAGTTTCTGGGTTATCTTGAATCCAGATTAAGGTTAAACAACTTTCCTGCCGTGGAAATTATTTCTGATTTCTTTGTTACTCGGCTTTATGTTGTAAACGTGATTTTAACTTGGATCTTGAAAATTTCGGAACGATGTTTTTGAACGTTGATATAAAGTAGAGGTGATACTGTATTACAATTCATGGTAAATTTACTAGCTAATTTTTTTACCTGCTGTGTAAAGAATGAAATTGTGTTTTCATTCATCTTTTTGTGTTATAGTCTTTTTCATTCACTTTTTTACCCTTTTATGTTTTCACTTCAATAGTGGAAAACATACTAGTTTTAGTTTTCTGAAAAGAAAGCTGTTGTGCCGGCTTCGTCTCTCCGTC
>NC_089744.1:49921598-49936598 GCF_040412425.1 Macrobrachium rosenbergii
ACTGTCATATAAAGTGAGCAAACATTATGTAAAGCAGCTCTGAAAGGAAATTAACTTGCAGAGTAAGCCGCCAAAGAAATATTAGAAAACCTTCTCGCCATAGTCATTATGTTTGGCTTAACCACTGTACCGAACGTCACAGTCGAAACGTTTCAGTAATTTTCTTATGAATTGGAAAGTGTTTTTTTTTTTTTTTTTTTATTTTTACTATTCTAGTTAAAAACTGTGTAAAAGTTAGTTTCATGAATAATTTACCGCCCCTTGTTTAGTATCGAAGCCATCATTAATATCTACGCAACAGCTCTCCAATTCAGGAACTCTACTCATCTTTCTCTCGGAGTTTCCTTTGTTCGGAGGTAACCATTTGGCCCTTCCTTGGGAAACGCCTTGGGCTTCTTGTGTCACGGTCTTTGAAACGCGCGATTGTAACATTTTTCTCTGTAATTAGAATTTGGAGTCTCGTTATTTTAGTGGCTTCTTTTTTTTACTTTTTTTTTTTTTTATAAAATTATGAGGTTTTATCAGTTATAAATCTTTTCTTTTAAAGGAGGAAAGAGGGATCACGTGGGATTTCATTTGTATAATTTATTTATTTCTTGAAAAGATAAAATATTATAGTTTAATGTGTAATTTTTTTGTATACATTTATTGTGGTTTCGTATAGCCCGTTTTTGTTGTTTGTATTTGGACTGCTAAAAGAATTCCTAACACCTGTGATGATTGTTTACGATCTTCCATGGTGGATCGCTGACGGTTAATTGACAAAATACAAAGCTTAGATTAAACTCAAGGACTAAAATGGAGTGGGTTTGTCGTGGTTTGTCATCGTTAAGGCTTTTAGCAATTGCACCTTAAGAATGATTAAGATAGCAACCTGCCGGAAGGTATCACGTTATCCTTAGCCTTGTGGCAGGGTCGTTGGTTCGATGTATTGGTTATTTAGTCCACTGTGATGCATCTTTATTACATTCACCAACTCTTTAGGTTATATATTTTTCCACATTTCCAAAACATTTTCCTGTATCCTCTCGTGGTTCAGTTCGTAACATTAGAAGATAAAAGGTATGCCTACTTCTTTTTGTTCTCGAGCCAACGTCTGGAAATGTAGTATAGTAAATCTTGACTAGCACCTTTCCCTTTCTGGAAACAAGATATTTGTTAATAATTCAACAGCCTGTTCTTGCAAGGTTTTCTGTTTTTTTTTTTTTTTTCCAAAATATCACCTTTCACCTTTCAGTGAACGTTTTTAGGCTTAATGGTATTCGTACATGTACAGTAATACACGTCTGCGCGCATTCATATATCATGAAAGAAACCTTCTGTAAAAATAAACAAGTGTTATTTTTTTGTGGAGATAAAAAGCATTGTCGTATTTTTATTTCACTTATAAAAGGTATGTATATTTGGTTCTACATCAAAGATGTAATGTATATATGCTAGTATGCCTACACCTTCACAAATGACGGTAAAATAAGAGTAATTCGAGCTGGCAAGTCCCAATCCTCGGACTATGGGCTTACTTTCTTTATACTTTTTAGGGGCCAGTGGTGAGAGGCTTGGCCCGGCTGGACGACAGCAAGTCTAAACAGTCATTGTTACTCACATGGGCAAATTGGATTTTATACGTGAGCATATATACGTGTTCGAGTGTATTTTGTGTGTGTACACGTGTGCATGTCCTCATTGGAGTAAGCAGTTGAGGCAATGTAACAAGCGACGCAGCTAAGTCTTTCAGAAATATATTTTTCCGTATGGAATAATTAATTTAAATCAATAAATAAATAATTCAGCATAAGGTCTTTGGTGAAGTTATCCCAGATAGTATACATAACTCTAGTAGAAACATCTTGCTAAAAGCGGCCAGGCGTCGTTGCTCTTCTCTCCGGCCTATTTTTGTGATCCTTTTTAGGGGAATGTATGGTCTTTTATATATTATTGCAAATGTTATCAACCCTAATAGTTAGTGCAACCAATTTAATCATATCGTATTGTGTATGATTGTGCACTCAGAGGCCTGCAGCGTAGCTGGTTGGAGATATTCAGGTTTTGTCCTAGAGTTCTCCTTTCAGTCTCTGGACTTCTGCAAACTCCATCAACCTTTCAAAGTATTTGCTTGGACTTCTGAAGCAATCGCCCTTCAAGCTCACATTGATTTAGCTAACTTAAGTCTGCTAATTTACTTAACGTATCGTCGTATTAGAAACAAATAAGTTTGCAAAGCGTTGTAGTATACAGTACATACAGATCGACGATGTTAAGATTTTATGTGATAAGATGGAAAACATTTATAAGCAAACTTATCATAGGTTCCAGGAACCTTTCTAGAGTTATTATGAACACAATTTCGTATATACTTATTTTTTGCATGTTTGTTTGGATCCATTCTTATCATAAATAATGATCTCTAAATTAGCATGCCATCTCGGTCATTATCGGTATGAGCAAGGTATGTCCAAAGTAAAGAGCGACGAAGATTCTATATATATATATATATATATATATATATATATATATATATATATATATATATATATATATATATATATATATATATATTTTTATATATATATATATATATATATATATATATGTATGTATGTATGTAGTATGTAGGTATGTGTATATATATACACATACATACATAAAGTCTGAATTAATTGTGTCAAACACGGGCAACTTTAGCATCACTGCTGGTTAGGAATAATTTATTTCGATATCCCTAAAAAATCTGTGAATGAAATGTATCTTTTCTCTCTCTCTCTCTCTCTCTCTCTCTCTCTCTCTCTCTCTCTCTCTCTCTCTCTCTCTCTCTCTGTGCCCATGTCTTATTAATTTTCAAAAACACTGCAGCACCTTCATTGTTACGGAAGATGAGTATTATGAAAATGCGGGAAGAAATATTGCGATCCGTAATATTGTATCCCTGACTGAAATTCTGTTTCATTTAAATATTATTGTTAATTTCAATTCAGTAGTGTTTAAACATGACATATTAAATATTGGAATTTCCTTTGTACTTTTAGTTTAGGTATGAAAGAAATAAGTAGACCTTACCTATTTTAAAATGGAGGATGTAATAAACTCCAACATGAAAGTAGGAGTGAATTTACTTCAAGTTGAAACGAAACAGATCCTGCCCATTAACCAGCAATCCGTATATTTGAGTGCATGTTGCACACTTCGTTGCTAAGACGCAACCGAATGCCCTAAAACTAACGCATTCTTCCGGGAAAAGGCAGCCACGTGAAACGCTTCCAGAAATGATGTCGTGCACAACGACCCTTGTTAAAATTGACGTCACGACACAACGACGGCTCTTCCAAACTTCCAACTGTCATTAAATACTGACCAAAGTACTATTAGTTTTCCCGAGTGGCATACAAATGTTTCTCTCCTCCTTGGAAATATGGATGGGACGTTGCATCACCAAGGTCGTTAACTTACTTTTCATGAGAAATCGCCTTTGTCGGTAATTTGTTTGCTTCTTTCTTCCCGAATCATGAAGAACTTATATGCGAGAACGCTAAGGAGTGAAGAAGCCATTTATGATAAGTATCGATAAAATTGGAAATGGTTATATGTTACTCACAAGAATTAGTATTCCACGAGGTGGAGCAGCTGCAGAAGATAGATAATTATATGAGGCAGTGACCCATTTTTTCTTTCTGCACTGAAATAAAGGATGAAACCCACGTACAGACATAACTCCTGAAGCCTCATCAGCTTTATGTTGTTCCCCTCGTCCTCGACGGTTTCGTGGTTTTACTATCTGTTCGTAACTCTTCCGCCTTTTCATTGGTTCGGCGTTTCTTCCTGTTCCAGCCCTCTTATTCCCGAAACACAATATTTATATAACCCGATTAATGGTTCCCTAGAAACCATGTGTAATTTGTAATGAATAATGATTTTAATCGATATCAAACTCCATATATTTCATAACGATTTTAATACCGTGTTTCATCGTAATGTAGAACATAATACACTTTGGTCCATATTTTGAAAACTGCTAATCTTTCGCCACCTTATATCCAGAGGTTTCGTTACTTTCTTTCATTAATATTACGGACTTGTAATTGCTTCAGTTTCTGCTGTAAAGAGTTGCATGTGCATTTCAATTAACATTCTGTTTCGGTTTAGTATTTACAACTTAGGTATTACTATTTTATTGCTGCTACTGCCATCATCGTCATTATCATTTAAAACTATTCACTCACTGTAGAGTTAAACTGTTGTTATTCTCTAACTTTCACTAGAAAATATCGAAGCAAGAGCTGAATTGAAGTCCTAAAAACCAACTGTGGTTGTGATTGTTTGGATTTATGAAAAGGTGGATCCGAGAGTTCTGAGATGGCTATGTCACATGAAGCGAAAGGAGGGATATAGGTTTGCGAAGCAGCTGCTTACTCTGAATGTTTACGGAAATGCGAGATAAAGAGGAATTGTGAAGGGTTCAATGGAGTTTAAGCACTACTGATGACCATTTTGTTGGGTATATTAAATGCATGATATCGAATTTTACTGCACAAGGTATCGCAGCTGATTCAGTGGTTCAAATATTGTATATATATATATATATGTATGTATATATATATATGTATATATTTATATATATATTTATATGTTATATAAATACAAATATTTAAGATTGTATATATACACACATAATATATATATATATATATATATGTGTGTGTGTGTGTGTGTATGTATGTATGTATGTATGTATGTATGTATGTATGTATGTATGTATGTATATAATACCATGAGGAAAGCAAAAGTTAAAGTAGATGAAAAGTAGATCAGGATGGGATTATGATTTTGCTATAAATATGATACAGACAAGTGGGTTTGATAAGAAGGAAGTGGGAAGAGTATATGATGAGGAAAAAAATAGATGAATTAATGGGATAAGGACACAGGAGTGGAGGAATAGATGGGGATTTTGTAAAGCTTCAAGATGGCGTCTTATGAATAGCTTTAAATGATTATGGGGATAAGGGGCCAGGGAAACAGAATGAAAACATTAGGAGATAGGATGAGGAAATGAAAAATTTAGATGGAGGTGAATAGCAGATAAGACCATGTGCAAGTATAAAGGAGGATACATATGGCAGCCAAGGAGGAGATAAGAGGGGAAAAAGAAAGCAAGTAATGAAAATAGAGGACAGATGAACAATAACTTTAGTAAGGACAAAATGTTGTTCTGCAGGGAAGTGAATGCGCTAGAAAAAAGTAATGAACAAATGGATCTCAGGATAAAAAGATCCAAATGGAGAGGTGCTGTCTGAAGTAAATGTACAGTAGGTCCGGAGCAATGGAGATTTGTTGACTGTGGAGGAGAGAAGAGAGGCAAAGCTGAATGGCACAGGACAGGAAAGGATTATTGTAAGTTATTAAATGTATGTCGAAGTGATTGTTGAGGACATGAGAACAATTCAAGAAGTTCAAGAAAGGAAACACAAAGAGGGGATAGGATTACATGTGAGATTCTACTGTATAGCAGTGGTAGTGTTATTGAATTTCTGGCCAAAATTTGCAAAGTATGTCTGGACGAAGAGCGTTTTCAGGGTAATAGGTGAAAAGAATAATTGTTCCATTTTATCTGGACGAAGAAAGTTTCCAGGGTAATAGGTGAAAAGAATAATTGTTCCGTTTTATAAAAGGTGATATGAGACAATTGTAAAATTTTTATGGTCATAGCAGTGTATAAGATAGATGTGCGAGGAATAAGGAAGTGTTTTTGAGGATCAAGTGCTTTTTTTATGAAAGAGGTACTTGGGGAGTTTAAAAGAAAAGATAAAAAGCAGTATGTGGGACATCAACCAAGAAATATTTTATGATAGAATCAATATCGAAACAATGTTAAGGGTATTGTGAATGTTTTGTATAGAAGATAGATTGTTGCAGGCTCTCAGAATAGTCATTGAAGCAAAGGGAGCCGATCTGTGAAGCTTTATGGACAATCGCCCAGATCTGTCTCCAGGTGTAATGTGTTGTTAATTTCGCCTGTTCTCACTTTCAGATAGTGTTGCGCTGCCATTAAATAAGATTTGTTTCTCTGTGATATGTTGCTGATGATAGCCTCGAGTTAATGGCTAAAGCAGCTTTTGACATAAGGTTGAATTAATAAAGCAGTAAAGCACCAATTTTTGTCTTTTATCTTCAAAACTTCAGAACTGAAGACAAGAAGTATAGAAAATTGGAAAGGATTTACTTGAAAACAATAGATGCCACATGTACATTACCATTTAACTAGAATTTCGTACTACAGTAACTTTAGATATACAGTGTGTGTGTGTATATATATATATATATATATATATATATATATATATATATATATATATATATATATGTATATATGTATATATATATATATTATATATATATATATATATATATATATATATATATATATATATATATATATATATATATGTGTGTGTGTGTGTGTGTGTGTGTGTATGCATATGTATTTATTATCTGCGTATGTATATTTATATATTCTTGAAATTTAGGCAGGATTCCTAAAAGCATAAGAACTTTTTAAGAAAATTGAATATAAAAATTAGTTCTCAGTAATAATAATAGCTGTCAAGAAACAAACTTCATAAAAATTAGATGTACAGTAAGAATTTTAAATTATAAGTATGTAGAAAGCAAGTAAGCTGGAGAGACCAGCCTTTGAGCAACAGTTGACAGAACTCAGTGACTCCGAGAGGGAAAACTACTGCAAATATGCGGAGGGGTACAGAGGATAATTGACTGTTTAGTGTAGGTACCAGTTGCCCAATCAAAAGAGACTATAATATCAAGAAAGCCGAGTTCTGTGGAACTCGAGCAGTAATTTTTAAGTTCTTTAATGGTCGAGAACACTTACCTATTCAAAATACAGCCGGTTCTCTGGCTGACTCTCCGATGAGAATCTACAGTACGTGAACTTTCATTTATCTTGTAGATCCCACATAATAATCGACCTTCCATCTCGAACAAGTAAACATAAACTGCTGAGGAATGCTTCAGAAGAGGGAGTGAATCCTGATACTTGAACATCGATTCTAAGGTCAAGTGACAGTTTAAGATCTAGAATTGGGAAACTGATCAAAATAACTCTTTATTTATTTATGCTGTTTGTCATTTCTTGTGAATGTTAATTATGTATGAAAGGTCATTTTTGGCATGAGTAGGACTTAAAGTTTAGGCATGTATAGTCTATCAAAAAATGTTTAAAAAGTTTTTGGAAATTAATGTAGTTGGGAAGCAGTTATCCATAAAACATTCTTCCTAAAAAAAATTTATAAAAGATACGCAGTTAATCTAAGGAAAATAAAGTCCCATTAACCGAGACGTTTATAATCCATTAATCTTAGAATTACAAAAAGATATTTTCAGATGGTTGCATTAAACTCTCTTTACTAGACATACATTTTATTTTAATGGTAAATTGTATAAACAACTTGATTATATGGCGCTGTGAAGCCTTTGGCCCAACATTTTTATGTGCACCCAGAGAAACAATCTTTAGAGCAGTGCCCTTTACTGAAAGTTACCAATTCTAGATGTTGAAATTGCATGAGTAAAGACATCTATGGAAACGTGTTGAATGTAACAGTGAAAGATGATATGGATGATGAAAAAATATCTAGTGGTTTTATGCAGCATTTACGCGTAAATTTAACAGAGTGCGGGTGAATAATAGAATAGGGGAAGCAAGCTGTATACGGCAGATCTACAAAAAAAAAAAAAAAAAAAAAAACCGGAGACGTTATACTCGTATTTTTTTAGAAACAAAGACAAAGCATTTGGAGGGGTTGTTGAGCCAGCGCTTCTTATAAAGTGAGAGAGCAAGATGAATGCTATTTCAAGGAAATGGCGAAAAGATAGTTTTGAAGGAAAGTTTAAATTCCGGCGGTTTGGGAGAAATCGGCGCTTTGATGTGGTGGAATTGGTGTTGAAACGTAGTCTTTTCAATATCCTAGAAGCACGAGTGTGTTATACATGCCATAATGTTTGAACGGAGTCGACACTCTGCTGGGGAAGTTTCTGCAGAGGTACTTGAAGTGTTTGATAGCTTGGAAACCTAGAGGTGACAGTGTCTGTTGTCTTCCTTCTGTGTATACGTGCATAACTCGGATATCTTCAGCTTTTTATTGTAGAGCAACCAATAATTGTTTGAAATGAATTACTTATTAATAAGCCCAGAATTTCTTACCGTGATTAACAGACACATGTAATTTATATGCACAATGAAGGAGCTTAACGAGATGGCTATTGATGTCAGTCAGTTTTTTTAGAATGCTTCCAAAAAGACAAATTAATTAAATCATATTACTCTCCGCTGCACTGCAAAGAAGTTCTTTGCGCAGTAATTAGATTCCCAGTCCCTTATCCGCCCATATTTTTAATAGGTAATGGTATTCCTTATTGTCATTTCACACTTTCTTGTTGTTGCTGAAATCATTTACTGAATATTTCCGGTGTAACGTCCCATGGTATGAGTTTTATTTTTCCAATCAGCTAACCATGCTGTAAAAGAAGCGTAGTTAATATTTGGCATGGTTTTTACAAACACACCACAGTATATATATATATATATATATATATATATATATATATATATATATATATATATATATATATATATATATATATATATATATATATATATATATATATATATATATACTGGTCTAAGTAATAGGGCGGCTACTTGGAAGTCTTAGCTTGATCATGAATAATATTGCCAGGCCAGGTAGAACGTTGTATATGGCAACTCTCGAGGTATATAAGAAGCTAAAATTATCGTATAAACATAAAAATCGTTGAAAATAATGGAATGAATCGCCATAATAAAACTTAACAACACGGGTAAAACAGATAAAAAGGTACAAAATCTGAGAATGTAAATAATATTAAAATACTGGTAAAAAAGAATAGTAAGTTCAAACTAAAAGTACAGACATGAATAGCAGGAAGAGGAAATGCAAACTAAAACTAGCAAATACAAGTGAAATGGCTGTTGACTTGTTGCGTATTTTCCAGAAAACAATTCATATTATTGCTTTTTGTATATCGGACAAGTTGTTATTCAGTTCGGGTTTCACCATCTTTAAAAACAACGACTCAGAAACACGAGGTTTTGTCTGTTTAAAGAGAGAGACAGCACTTGAAATTCAGGTCATTGAATATATGGCCTTTTGCTAGCAAAGTTACAATAAACACCTAAACACAGTTTATCTCAAATTAGGTTCCAATTTGGTTTTGCTAACCCTTTTACTGGTAGATTACTATTGAAGAAGACATCTACTCTTCCTGTAAACTTAACTCCTATGTCGTTTATTTGTTAATTGTTTGTAGTGTGAGAAAGGTGGGGCGGGGGGGGGACACTTCTTGTTGGCACAGCACAGAATTTTGGAGCATTGGACTCTCTGTTAGAACAAGTTTTCCTTTTTTAAAGACACCTTTTTCAGCCATAAGAGAGCACACTTTAGCTGAACACCTGTTCACTGACCTGGATTTTAAAGCACTGTCTTTCTGCTCAGACAGACTGCACTTCTGATTTCTGAGTCGTTGTTTATAAAGAAGACGAAACAGGAACTGAACAACAACCTGTCCGGTATACAAATTCCTGAGATGTATACTACAGTAGTATGCGCCAGCCCCGGTTTTTTTTTTTTTTTTTTTGCCATGCCCCTAGGTTCGGTTGGGTTGGATTAGGTGTTAGGTAACATATGTGCAACTTGAGTAATTCGGGTGTGGGAAACAAATTGAGATTACTTTCAAGAAAATTCTATGGTTAGTTTTTAAGATGTGGAGTCCCGCTTTTTTCAGGGGAAAGGTCCCAGTACCCGGTTATATTTCGGGAAAATGCCCCGGTATACAATTAACAGTCATACGGTTTGTTTAGAAGGTAGACAACAGGTCAACCGCCATCTTACACTGTATTTGCTAGTTTAATTTGCATTGTCTCTTCTTTTCATGTTTATATTGTTAGTTTGTGCTTTCTGTTTTCATAAGCTTTTTTAATCCCACAGTCAGATTACATTCTAGTTTTTATATCTTTTTATCTTTATATCTTTTATATCTTTATACTTGTTTAAGGTCAACGATGTTTATGTTTTGACAGTATTTCAGCCCAATGATATACCTTGAAAGCTTGCCAAATAAAATGTTCCACCTGGCCTTACTGATATTATTTACAATGATGATATATATATATATATATATGTATATATATATATATATATATATATATATATATATATATATATATATATATATATATATATATATATATATATATATATATATATTATATATATATATATATATATATATATATATATATATATATATATATATATATATATATATATATATATATCCGTGCCCTGTTTCTATTTCCTATTTATAAGGGCATGACATCTAAGGTAACGTGTCCGGGCGGGGTAGCGTGTGGTAATTATTGTAAGTAGGAACAAGGGATTCTTTAAAACAGTTAACTAAATTCCAAAGTACTTAAGGTTTAAGGGGAAAATGATTAATTGTTCCCGTTTCTTGTTTATTTTTGCTCTTCTCGTCTTACAGTTCCACCTATAGTTTCTTAACTGGTTCAAGACTTTGAAACAATGGTTTCAAGAGACTTAACGAATTTGATTAAGGGGACTAATGTTCTAAGAGTCAGTTGCCACTAACACACTTCTCGCGCTGTCCTTCCGTTTCTTTCTGCTTCCCCTCACTTTGGAACTCTCTCTCAACTCCTTCTACTCTTATCGACTCTGCTTAGACTCTGCTCTTTGCCTGTCTGTCTGTCCTTATATATCCCATTTTCCCTTGTGTCAACCATGACATATTCTAGGCAGGTACTGCTTTTCCTGAGGCACCTACTCCATTTGTTTCATTCCAACTCTTAGAGGTGTGTTTTAAGGAATTGCCGTCGGTTATTGGGTAATTGCTCCTTGTAGGACGCCTTTAGGTCTCTGCCATTGATGGCATTTGATTGGCCAAAACAACTAGGCCTGACCTGTGGGAGTGGCTTATTTCCTTGGGCTCTCCTTCGAAGGCAGAGGGGGTGAGGGTGTTTTCTCACCCCTGATACTGACCATATGTTTACAGGCATTTCCTCCGAAGGACCCTCGTGGATTTCGAAGGCACGGCCAGATGCGATTTCTCTTAGCGCCTCGTTAGTAATTGTGTGTTCTTGAAGTTGTGGTTGGCGACTTGTTTAGACAGGCGGGGAAATTTATGAGTTTATGGTCCTTTTCTACTGACCCAATTGGAAATAGGATATTTCCACTTCGAAAAAATACGTCTTCTCTGTTCTCTCGAATTCAGTCTCGACCACGCTACCTGTCTCCTGACAGTTTTCTAAATAAACAAAACAGTATGGACTATGAGGGCTCCTAACAATGTGTACATTCTATGAATCTGGCTTTAAATATTAAAGCAATCATATATGATTTATATAAGAGTAAGAAAATATTAGCTGTTGTCTATCCAAGTTACATTTGGATTGACTCAGCCCTCATACCTGGCTGCTTATCAGATGGATTTTAATTTCTTAATAGTAATCAATATGTACGATCAAACGGCGGCAATCTTCATTTCTTTGCCGTTCTTCGTGGATTTCTTGTTAGGCTTGCTGCTACAATGAATGAGTGTCCTTATTTGTATCTTGGGTATATTCAAACATTGTGTAACTAATATGTGTGGTGTACTTGTGAACATTTTGCTTGACTTTATTAATGTAAGTATGAATATCCTTTTGCATAAGAAACTTCTACATTTTTAATATCTAACTCAAAGGTATGACTGGCAACTTGAGTAAGGAAAACAAAGTAGTGCTTATGAATATCTTTGTGACTGACAAAACAAATTAGTAAGTATCTCTAAGGAACGAGTATCGTAAACGTATTAGTTCTACGGGAAAATAAGTAATTACTATTTCTGCTTCTAGTGTTAGTATAGTTCATGCACTCCTTTCAGTGTTGACATGTTATGGGTTATGCCAAGACTTCTCCTTGATGAGGTATCCTTAACCCTTTGATTTCGGTTGTAACGTATACGACGCATTTAATAAACTGGCCCGGAACACTGTTGTGTCGTATACGAGCACCGGTAATTTCCTTTTATGTGAAGGACTGATGATTGAAATACTGGCCTCTTTTTCTTGATATGGTAACAGTCTGTCAGTTGCCATACGGTGAATTCATATAAATTCACGTGTTTCCTAAAATTCATTAGTCTTCATCAAGATGTCACAGGAGGAGGGGTCAAAGGGTACGACATCCTCGAGTTGACCGCCGGCAGATCGAGAGAAGAGCTCTCGACGAGGATAACTATTTTATAGACCTTCTCGACTCATTTTCTGGATATGAAAATGAATCGGATTTAGAAGGAAATGAAATGGATAATTATGGTCCTGGTACAAGAGACAGTGATGAAATATCAACCGACAGTGAAAATGACGAAAATCTGCCACCTACAAATGAAAGCCAAGGTGTCAAAAGAAGGCGGAGACAGCGAAGTGACCCAGGTGATGAGTGGGAGTGGGCTGCCAGCAATTTCCAGCCCAGAGATTTCATATTTGACAGCAGTGGCAGTGGCATTACGTCGAAATGTAATGTGAATGAAAATTCAAAGGAAGTAGACTATTTTTTTGAATTTTTCGACAACGAATTTATGGGGCTGATTGCTGAAGAGACAAACCGTTATCAGAGATTCCTTGTTGATACGCTAGGAGATGCAGTGCCAAAGTATTTGCGAAAATTTGCTCAGGTTACTGTGGAGGAAATGATACGGTTCCTTTGTGTGATTATGATCATGTCGCATATAAGTAAACATCGCATCGTAGATTACTGGACTACGCTTGAGACATTCGAGACAAAAGGAGTGAGAAGGCTGATGGCAAGGGACAGATTTCTTCAGATTCTACGGGTTCTACATTTCGTTGATAATTCACAGGAAACAAGCCCAGATAATAAACTAAAAAAATTAAACCCGTGCTCGACAGTGTGCGTAGAAAATTCGGGAAAAATTTCAACCTTTCCAGGATTTATGCATAGATGAAAGTTTAATGTTATGGAAGGGAAGGCTAAGTTTCAAGCAGTACATTCCAGATAAAAGAAGTCGATTTGGAGTGAAAATATTTGAACTTTGTGATGCCAAAACGGATTATATTGTCGATTTTATAATCTATACTGGAAAAGATACAGAGATATTGGTAGATGAGGATCTAGGGGTATCTGGTTCTGTGGTAAAAACATTTATGGCCTCGCATCTCGGAAAACATCACATCCTGTATTTCGATAATTGGTATTGCAGCCCAAAACTGCTCAAGTATTTGGGCGACAACGAAACAGGAGCATGTGGAACAGTCCGGAAAAATAGGAAATTTATGCCTAAATTTCCTGATGTGAACAAATCTGAGATTTCGTCTCAAAACTGCAATGGAATATTAGGTTTAAAATGGCAGGATAACAGGACAGTGTATATGTTATCTTCAGTACATGAAAATATAATGGTAGACTGTGAAAAAGGTGTCGACCAGGGGAATTTGTGCAAAAACCTGCATGCGTTGTTGACTATAATAAGAAAATGCGGATTGTGGACAAGAACGACATGCTTATTAGTTCTGTGAAGTGTATCCGTAAAACCACGAGATGGTACATAAAACTATTTTTCCGTCTGCTTGATATGATACTAGTAAACTGTCATCACTTGCATGGATTTGTTACTGGCAAGAAAGGGTCATATTTACAGTTTTCTAAGTCAGTCGTTCTGCAGTTGATTGAAAGGTACCCTCCAGCACCTAACAAGATAATTACCCGCACCGTAATAACGCAGCCAAGGCGGCTAACAGAAAGACACTTTCCTGATCCAGTTCCCTCAACAGAAAAACAACTGCGACCTAGACTAAGATGTCGTGTGTGCTCGCATACATCCCGTAGGCCCAAGAAAGGCCAGCAGACATATTTCATGTGTAAAGACTGCAATGTAGGACTATGTGTCGCTCCTTGTTTCAGAGAATACCACACACTTCTGAATTACTAGAATTCTGTCGTAAAAGTTTTGTCAAGATTATTATGTTCAGCTTATTAAATATTCAGATTCATAACCATTTGTTATTCACATTGTTTGATTTCATTCAACTTATGTCATAAAAGCTTCTTCCAATCATATTGAGTCTTATGTGTTTATACATTTTCTGATTTTGTTTTTATCTACAGCAAAAAGATTTTTGTAAAAATAAATGTTGAAATTCATCCGTATTATAATTTTCTTCATCAAATTATGGCTTTAGTCTTAAGTGAGAGAGAGAGAGAGAGAGAGAGAGAGAGAGAGAGAGTAAATTACTATTTTGCGTTTAATGTTCCTTTTCTGTCCTTTGAAGACTGGATATCATAAAATATAAAATGAGTCGCATGTAATGTAAATCTGATAATCATGGTATTGATGATTTATGATATATGAGAATAATAATAACAATATAATAACCGTTACCATGAGATTAATGAATATAGACAATGTTGTTATTATTATTATTATTATTATTATTATTATTATTATTATTATTATTCAGAAGATGAACCCTATCCATATGAAACAAGCCCACAGGGGTAACTAACTTGAAATTCAAGCATCCTAAGAAAATGGTGTTCATTCGAGTGAAATAACAGAAGGTGGTAGGAAATACAGAAAGAGGAGATCAGTTATTAGAAAACAGATGTACTAACAAATTAATAAATAAATAAAAATGTAAACAAAGTATTAAATACAAGATGTATTGCATAAGGGTAGTAATGCATTACATTCACTTGAACTTTTGAAGTTCCGTTTGCAACACATCCTCAGTAAAGAGGCTGTTCCACAGTCGTAAGGCGTGAGGAATAAAGGTCCCCTGGAACTGAAAAGTTCGAAGGCGAGGTACATTTACTGCACATTGATGCTGCTGTTCAGCGAATCTGGTTGCTCTCTCAGCAGCAACAGGGGATCAGGGAT
>NC_089744.1:49939098-49944098 GCF_040412425.1 Macrobrachium rosenbergii
TGACTTTTGACCGCCATCATCAACCAAACAATGAATTTGAATCTGTCACAAGGACAAGGGATAATCCCAGGCCCTATTCCCAAGGTAGTGTTCCAGCGTTCAGGCCCACCAAACTCAACGCAGGTGGAAGGTAAACGGGGTCAGAAACAACAACCGGTCATTTTCATCAAAAGGATTCCGACATCTCACGTACCACCTAGGTCGTCTGTCACACCTGCACGTGCCATGGAAATGCGATTCTCACCTAACAAAAGTCCATATTCACTAGTGATCAAAATATATTGTTGTGTCGTGTAAGCAGCGTTGTCATGGATTCATATATATATATATATATATATATATATATATATATATATATATATATATATATATATATACATATATATATACATATATATATATATATATATATATATATATATATATATATATATATAATTTTCTATCTTTGATATTTTCTTTATTGAGACATTTTGCTACTGCTCCATTACTTTCACTTATAAGAAAAGTGATTAGCAACGAAGGAACAAATAAAGAAGAGATGGGGTCGAGCATTATTGGTGAGGTTTCCTTTAGGCTATGAATAATCCTGGGTAGGGTGAGTACTTATATTGCCCCCTGCAGCGCGTACCATTTGTGGGGACAATGACTAATCGCTTTATAGACTAAGGGCTGTTTCTTTTTGCCCGCACGTGGTTGATTACCATTCGTAATATGGAGACAAGGTTTGAATAAAAGGTGAATGGGGAATAGATAACGAACATAAAAACCATGCGGAAATTTTAGACTACAGAAAATTGTTAGGGTGTCTAATAGTCTTTTTTCAATTACCTACATCGCTTAGGCCAAAAATAACAAAAGAATTCCCCACTTGTAGACTGCAAATATATAACCTGCTAGAATAATCTTTACAGGTAAAGGAGAGGCTCAAGGGAAACAATTATACGTCTCCTTTTATCTTTTTAACCTGAATTTATATAAATTATTTACTTTATATGGCACACAAAGATAGTATCATTTTTCTCAGTGTAGATTTATTATTTGGCAGCAGCTGTACTAACCAAGAAAAATAAATACCTGCCATTCTTACCGTTTATATGGTAGTCTTAAAATAATAGTGTAACACAGATAATGAACATCTAAAAAATATGTATTCTACTTGAATAGATAAAATTCCTATCTATTTGCAAGAATGTATAATAAGATATTAGAAGTTATTCCATATTCCTGAAATATAAAATACGAATGACATAAACTAGTAAATATATTAAATCACCCACAGTCCACATAATTTTATAAGTCTATGCGTATGCCTGAATGGTAAAACCAAAGTAGGACCAATGCCAACGCTAGTCTCTTATACAAGAGCTCAGACAGTGTTGATAAATCTGAATTTCTAGATTGCGTATCCCTTGTCAGCTGGGTCTTGATCATTGCTAAAAATATTACCCAGAAATGTGGTTAATATTGCAACCAATATTGTGATTTGTGTCTACTTACTCTCCAATGTTATTGATGTACAATTAGAAGGAATAAATCATAGGTAAAAATTTTTATTCTGTCACGTCTCTCTCTCTCTCTCTCTCTCTCTCTCTCTCTCTCTCTCTCTCTCTCTCTCTCTCCTTTTTTTGCCCAGCTAGTGGAATAGTAAGCGGAACCATAAAAATGATGAACATTCTTTATGATTAGTTTTCTGACGAGATACAAATAATTTTTAACTATAATACACAACTGTGATGTAGCTGTCCTTTACGGATTCAAACAGAATTAGAGAAAATGACAAAAAAAAAAAAAGAAGACTGTCATCCTCAATCAGTGCAGTGCTTATACCTCTGGCAACACTAAACCCCGATATATAGTACTTATCCTATGTTTATTTATTTGTGTTGTTACATTAATTGCATAATATCTATATCACGGATCGCTACTATCACAATATTATCATATAAATAAAACAGGTTAATTTGCAGCAAAACAACAAATACAAACGCTATTACAATGATTATTTACGATTTCGTGCGTCTGGTAGCATGCTACGGGTGACTACCGTCTGAAAACCCTCCGGATTGTGGTAAGTGTGAGGTCTCATCTCGGCCGTAATCAAAGGGCTAATGAAAATGAAAATAATTAATAATTTCCCATATTTTGGTAATCATAGAATCAACTAAAAACGATTATTAAATAAAATTATCTAAAAATGAAAAAAATCCCGTAGGGTGGGTCTGCCCAGACCCAACTTGCACCAGATAGGGTTAAGAGACTGGCCTGTCTTGGAGGCCTTTGGGCCTCATCCTTGAAGTTCTTGGGCCCTCTCCAGGCCTGCTTCCCCAGCCTGGCAGGATACCTGCCTTCCTCCGAGGAAGCAGCCTCTGGGTCGGACCCTTCCCTTCAAGGCTGCCCTCAAGAGACTGGCCAGCCTTGGAGGACTTTGGGTCTCATCCTTGAAGTTCTTGGGCCCTCTCCAGGCCTGCTTCCCCAGCCTGGCAGGATATCTGCCTTCCTCCGAGGAAGCAGCCTCTGGGTCAGACCCTTCCCTTCAAGGCTGCCCTTAAGAGACTGGCCATCCTTGGAGGACTTTGGGCCTCATCCTTGAAGTTCTTGGGCCCTCTCCAGGCCTGCTTCCCCAGCCTGGCAGGATACCTGCCTTCCTCCGAGGAAGCAGCCTCTGGGTCGGACCCATCCCTTCAAGGCTGCCCACCCATCCCTTCAAGGCTGCCCTCAAGAGACTGGCCAGCCTTGGAGGACTTTGGGTCTCATCCTTGAAGTTCTTGGTCCCTCTCCAGGCCCGCTTCCCCAGCCTGGCAGGATACCTGCCTTCCTCCGAGGAAGCAACCTCTGGGTCAGACCCTTCCCTTCAAGGCTGTCCTTAAGAGACTGGCCAGCCTAGGAGGACTTTGGGCCTCATCCTTGAAGTTCTTGGACCCTCTCCAGGCCTGCTTCCCCAGCCTGGCAGGATGCCTGCCTTCCTCCGAGGAAGCAGCCTCTGGTCGGACCCTTCCCTTCAAGGCTGCCCTCAAGAGACTGGCCATCCTTGGGGGGACTTTGGGTCTCATCCTTGAAGTTCTTGGGCCCTCTCCAGGCCTGCTTCCCAGCCTGGCAGGATACCTGCCTTCCTCTGAGGAAGCAGCCTCTGGGTCAGACCCTTCCCTTCAAGGCTGCCCTTAAGAGACTGGCCATCCTTGGAGGACTTTGGTCCTCATCCTTGAAGTTCTTGGGCCCTCTCCAGGCCTGCTTCCCCAGCCTGGCAGGATACCTGCCTTCCTCCGAGGAAGCAGCCTCTGGGTCGGACCCTTCCCTTCAAGGCTGCCCTCAAGAGACTGGCCATCCTTGGAGGACTTTGGGTCTCATCCTTGAAGTTCTTGGGCCCTCTCCAGGCCCGCTTCCCCAGCCTGGCAGGATACCTGCCTTCCTCCGAGGAAGCAGCCTCTGGGTCAGACCCTTCCCTTCAAGGCTGCCCTTAAGAGGCTGGCCATCCTTGGAGGACTTTGGGCCTCATCCTTGAAGTTCTTGGGCCCTCTCCAGGCCTGCTTCCCCAGCCTGGCAGGATACCTGCCTTCTTCCGAGGAAGCAGCCTCTGGGTCGGACCCTTCCCTTCAAGGCTGCCCTCAAGAGACTGGCCATCCTTGAAGGACTTTGGGCCTCATCCTTGAAGTTCTTGGGCCCTCTCCAGGCCTGCTTCCCCAGCCTGGCAGGATACCTGCCTTCCTCCGAGGAAGCAGCCTCTGGGTCAGACCCTTCCCTTCAAGGCTGCCCTCAAGAGACTGGCAAGCCTTGTAGGCTTTGGGGCCAATCCTAAAGGGCTTGGGCCCTTTCCATGGAAGGGTCAGACCCATAGGCTGCTTCCTTGGAGGAAGGAAGCGGCCTCTGGGTCGGACCCTTCCCTTCAAGGCTGCCCTCAAGAGACTGGCCATCCTTGGGGACTTTGGGTCTCATCTTGAAGTTCTTGGGCCCTCTCCAGGCCCGCTTCCCCAGCCTGGCAGGATACCTGCCTTCCTCTGAGGAAGCAGCCTCTTCAGACCCTTCCCTTCAAGGCTGCCCTCAAGAGACTGGCAAGCCTTTAGGCTTTGGGGCCAATCCTTAAAGGGCTTGGGCCCTTTCCATGGGAAGGGTCAGACCCATAGGGCTGCTTCCTTGGAGGAAGGAAGCCGCCTCTGGGTCGGACCCTTCCTTCAAGGCTGCCCTCAAGAGACTGGCCATCCTTGGGGACTTTGGGTCTCATCCTTGAAGTTCTTGGGCCCTCTCCAGGCCCGCTTCCCCAGCCTGGCAGGATACCTGCCTTCCTCTGAGGAAGCAGCCTCTGGGTCAGACCCTTCCCTTCAAGGCTGCCCTTAAGAGACTGGCCATCCTTGGAGGACTTTGGGCCTCATCCTTGAAGTTCTTGGGCCCTCTCCAGGCCTGCTTCCCAGCCTGGCAGGATACCTGCCTTCTTCCGAGGAAGCAGCCTCTGGGTCGGACCCTTCCCTTCAAGGCTGCCCTCAAGAGACTGGCCATCCTTGGAGGACTTTGGGCCTCATCCTTGAAGTTCTTGGGCCCTCTCCAGGCCTGCTTCCCCAGCCTGGCAGGATACCTGCCTTCCTCCGAGGAAGCAGCCTCTGGGTTGGACCCTTCCCTTCAAGGCTGCCCTCAAGAGACTGGCCATCCTTGGAGGACTTTGGGCCTCATCCTTGAAGTTCTTGGGCCCTCTCCAGGCCTGCTTCCCAAGCCTGGCAGGATACCTGCCTTCTTCCAAGGAAGCAGCCTCTGGGTCGGACCCTTCCCTTCAAGGCTGCCCTCAAGAGACTGGCCATCCTTGGAGGACTTTGGGCCTCATCCTTGAAGTTCTTGGGCCCTCTCCAGGCCTGCTTCCCCAGCCTGACAGGATACCTGCCTTCCTCCGAGGAAGCAGCCTCGGTCGGACCCTTCCCTTCAAGGCTGCCCTCAAAGACTGGCAAGCCTTGTAGGCTTTTGGGGCCAATCCTTAAAGGGCTTGGGCCCTTTCCATGGGAAGGGTCAGACCCATA
>NC_089744.1:49949098-49961598 GCF_040412425.1 Macrobrachium rosenbergii
CTAAAAAGATACAAAAACACTAATTAAAACTGACAACAGAGCTTACAAAATTAAAATGCTTTAAAGATTGAAAAATGACAATGACAAAACAAGAAATAGATTACCTTCAGTAGTAAAGTCCAGAGGATGAAAACTGAATAAGAGTAAACAAGGTTAGCAAGTAAACAAGAAAGGCCGGGGGGGGGTTTGCTATAGTACGACCGTTTTAGGAAGAGACTTTGCCCCTCTTAAACTGACCATTAACCTTCTGACTTCAAGCTCTCATTGTTTGCGCCTGTTATCAAGCACGTGTACTATAATAGAAAGTTCTGAATGAAGTTTTGTTGTCCCACTTAAATTTTAGATAAAAAAAAAAAAAAATTCAATATATGAAAATGATAGATGCAAGAAATTTGGAAACCTAGATGTGCTTTCATTTTCCAGTTTTGTTTATTTGGATGCTGTACTGAGCAATGTTCTTGAGTTACGTCATCTACTATAGTTTTTATTACTGTTCCTTTGCTGTTATCGAAGTCATATAATTGTGATATAGTTTTGAGCTTTTGAATTGTTTTCTTTCGTGTATGCCGTGATCCGTCTTTACCTCCTTGCTGTATCAAGGTTGAATTTTCACTGTGCAGCTATGAAATAGCTCATAATAAATATTTAAATTTAAATATTTATATATATATATATATATATATATATATATATATATATATATATATATATATATATATTGGGTGTAACAATATTTAAAGAATGTTTATTATGAGCTATTTTATAGCTGTACAGTGAAAATTCAACCTTGATACAGCAAGGAGGTAAAGACGGATTACGGCATGCATGAAAGAAAGCAATTCAAAAGCTCAAAACTATATCATTAATTATATATATATATATATATATATATATATATATATATATATATATATATATATATATATATATATATATATATATATATTACACATTTATACAGTATTAGATTTACCTGTGCTTTTAAAGCACTGTCATATGATACTCATCACTGCTGTGGCATTTCTGTTATATGTAGATTTTTAAAGATATTTCTGCCACTTTCTGTCGAAAAAACAGATCTATATTTCAATTTATTTCAATTTCAGTGTTCAACAGGATATCACACAACAAGGGAAAGCAATAAATTTATTTACAATCGAAGTATGAGGAGACATTACTTATGAAGAATCCCGTCAGAGGATGCTACATCGATAACAAAAGAATCTATATATTTATCAATGCAAACATCTCTTGAAGCGTCATCTCTTTTTATATCTTCGGCATGTCTCACATCATTAGCCCAGTTGTCAGAAGATATGGATTCAATTGCTTCTTTGACCAAAGGAAGCAGGTCTGATTTTTAAAATGATTCTTCTTTGCCACGTATGATTTCACCTGTGCCCATATCAGTTCTGTTGCATTATACTGGCAGTGATATGGAGGCAGCCTAACCACTATGTCCATGATCTCTTGCCAGTCTGTCAATCACGTAATCATTTTCTTTACATGAATGTCTTTGCAACTTTACTAATTTTTTATTAGCCAGTCTTTAACTTCATCCTTTTTGGCAGACATTGTCGGAGGTTTATTAATTCGAACTGAATGATAAGAAGCGTTATCCAACACTATGATGGCAGATGGCCCTATATTGGGAAGAAGCTGGGTTTTAAACCATTTTTCAAACACTGCAGAATTCATCTGAATTTCTAGATTGCGTATCCCTTGTCAGCTGGGTGCTTGATCATTGATAAAAATATTACCCAGAAATGTGGTTAATATTGCAACCAATATTGTGATTGTGTCTACTTACTCTCCAATGTTATTGATGTACAATTAGAAGGAATAAATCATAGGTAAAATTTTTATTCTGTCACGTCTCTCTCTCTCTCTCTCTCTCTCTCTCTCTCTCTCTCTCTCTCTCTCTCTCTTTTTTTTTTTTGCCCAGCTAGTGGAATAGTAAGGGGAACCATAAAAATGATGAACATTCTTTATGATTAGTTTTCTGACGAATATACAAATAATTTTTAACTATAATACACAACTGTGATGTAGCTGTCCTTTACGGATTCAAACAGAATTAGAGAAAATGACAAAAAAAAAAAAAGAAGACTGTCATCCTCAATCAGTGCAGTGCTTATACCTCTGGCAACACTAAACCCCGATATATAGTACTTATCCTATGTTTATTTATTTGTGTTGTTACATTAATTGCATAATATCTATATCACAGATCGCTACTATCACAATATTATCATATAAATAAAACAGGTTAATTTGCAGCAAAACAACAAATACAAACGCTATTACAATGATTGTTTACGATTTCGTGCGTCTGGTAGCATGCTACGGGTGACTACCGTCTGAAAACCCTCCGGATTGTGGTAAGTGTGAGGTCTCATCTCGGCCGTAATCAAAGGGTTAAATTATTCACAAATCTTACAAACTGTATCTCTTATTTCTTTACCTTTTACTTCTATGATCAGTACACTGATATAAATATTCGTGATTTTGAAAACAAGATTCTCGTTGAAATCATTTAAGACCTGTCTTAACCTTCTACCTCATTCTTCTATTAGTGATGGTGGGTTGCAATTCCTTAAAAATGACTGCTGACCCTTCTGACATTAATACGTTACATTTCAGAAATTTTACTTTACTTTTCTTGCTTCCTAAGTGATTCCTCTCAGTTAAAGAAAAAGAAAATTCGAAGTTACCGCGTATTAACCCCAAATCTTTTGCTACAAAACCAACTAATTAAAGTAAGAATTGCAACATTATAAAAAAAAAACGGTTTCATTACTAAGTCAAGCGATGAAGGTAAACTCGGCAATAAAGAAATCAAATACAGGGAATAATAGGATGAATTGATGGGTTTGTTCTTATCATTATTACTGAAATGTGACTCTTCTATTTTTTAGGTTATATCTAGTTTTTTCTCCTGAAATATCTTCTAATTCTTCAGTCAATCCTGCCTCTTTAACCTCCTTAGTTCTCTTGACCGTATCTTTATTTATCCAAAATCCTTCTTCTTCAAGTGATTCAGCATATGTGGAAGGTATTAGGTTATTCATTTTCTTCGCTTTTGCCTTAGTATTTTGTACATCTATGACTTTGTATCGCCCTGTCAATTTAGTGGCTAACTTATACCACTTCTTACTTCCTTCTTGATGTAAACTTCATCGCATATATTGAAATATGCTGGCTTTAATCCTTCTTGATGCTTGTCTGTCATATTCTTCTGAGCTTCCTCTAAATTCTTGTGTAATCGCTTATGAATTACCTTGAAATTCCCAACTCTTATTTTCATATCTTCAGAGTAATTAGGCTATATTGGCTGATTCAGCCACGCATATGGTAATCTTGGTTCATATCCCATTAAAGCCTTTATGGGTGTTGCTTGAGTAGTTGTATGATACTTAGCATTTAGTGATAATTGGACTATACTCTTGCCACGACGAATAGATCTCTCTGGCGAGGCTTTTAAAGATCTGCCCTGTTGCCAGTTTTACGAAAACAGGCAACTGACACGTGTGTGACAGACCTTTAAATGTCTTCGAGACAAACCCTGAGGCTATACTTATAAGATTTTCGGGGTTTTTGGTTTCCAGGTACTTTAATCTCCTTCCTACTCCGCCCTGCTCTCTCTCTCTCTCTCTCTCTCTCTTCTAAATCTTACAGCTTTCTTTTTTTTTACATATGATCACCTTATCTATTTTGTCAGTACTTGTAGATAGATGTACATTTATCATTATTACACAATTAGATACTTAAAAGTATTTAATTAATGCTATAGAAATAGGTGATATATTTCTTGTTCATTTTTCGAATTACGAATTAAAATAAACTTCTTTGTCGCCTATATATTATCTATAACGAGGAGTGACGATCATCTTAAGTTTTAAAAGACTATTTTTTTTTTCAATCAAAGTCCAGGTGCGTTTTTTTCGAGAGAGGTTTCCCTGTAGACCTAATCCTCTCTTTTTCATATATAATTTATTCAGAAAACTCGTCATCAGAGCTATCAGCTATGTTGATGACAAAACTGTCAACCAACTTGTCTACAGCCACATCTTGCCAGGCATCCTGTTTTTGAATTTTCTCTACGTGCTCCGCTGCATTCTTCCAGTCATTGTTTCCAATCTATTATTTTTCAGAGAGAGAGGGACAGAGATCTGTCTGAATACGAATGTTTATTTTCTCTTGCCAAACTTACTGTTATGCTTTATTTCATATTTCCTTGCTTACCAATTTATTCTTTACCTACGATGTTAAGAAATCAAGGTATATGTAGAAACGAGAAATGCCTCCAGACATAATATACCGTGATGACCGTGACTACCGAAAGTGCTCCCTAGAGAAAATCTAAGCTGCTTATCCGTGGATTTAAACGCACGTGGATCCGTGTGTGGAGTACTGGCAACGCCACCAAAATGAGATGCCATATTGATAGAAAATCTGATTCCGTTTCTTGTAATTGCTTAAAAAAACATTATCAATCGTGAACCTATGTAATAGACTTGGAATTCTGCGTAACGGAAAAGGTTTTATTTGATATCTGTAATGAGAGAAATGATTTTATCTCGCTGTTGTTGTTATACATTTGGCAGGTATGCCTTACCTGCGAAGACCCAAACAACCCCGCCAGAGAGATCTAAACATTTTAGAAAGAGTATAAAGGTAAATTGACGTCCCAATCAGAATCCTGCCCTACTGTATGCCTTAGTGCATCTAGAACCTTTCTGTTATTTCTTTCTGCTAAGCTGTTACTAGCTGGATGATACGGTTATATCGTTACCTTTTCTACCTTGAGTGCATCACAAATTTCTTGAACTAGTGAGTTATTGAACTCTGTGCCATTATTGGATATAATGAGCTGCGGGGCAGAATACCTACAAAATATCTTATCAAAGAGAGCGATTGCACACTCTTTAGCTCCTTACTAGTTAATGGTATTAACTATGTATATCTAGTGAGTGCGTCAATACACACTAATATATTCCTATTCCCCTTTCTCGTGGTGTGATGGTTAGTGATAAGATCTAAGGCTACTCTTTCAAATGGAGTTTGCGGGATGGGATATTTCCCTAGAGGTACTTCCTTATCTGTTCTTCCCTTGTAATGTTGCAAGTATTACAGCTCTTCACGTAATTACTAACATCTTTGTAAATTCCCTTCCAATGAAAAGATCTCTTAACTAGTCTAACTGTCTCATTCCTTCCTGGGTGAGCTCTCATGCCATTGTCATGCATTAACTCAGTGACTTTATTTCTTAGGCTCTTTGGTACTGTTCTTTTATGGAGCACTCCTAGTAATTGATCAAATGGGTCACATTTGTGACACATCCAAACTAGTACGTCATCTATGACGTTTACCACGTCTATGGGGCATCCAACTCTGTTACTTAATTCTGCTCGTTCCCTTTGATTTAATTCTCTTTTATTTTCTACAAAATTGAAGATCTTTAAATCTTCATCAGTTTTTTGTTCACTTATGAAATTTTGTCGTGAAAGTTCTTCTGTGTAATGCATGGTAAATACATTGTTTATGAATTCGCCCTGTTCTGCTTCGTGACCTATCATGTTTATACTATTACCTTGTGTACTATGCCTTGATAAGGTGTTTGCCACTTTATTGGCCTTCCTTGGAACATATTTCAACTCTATGTCATAGTCTTGGGCTGCCATAAACCAACGAGCTCTATGTCTGGAAAAATTCGGATTCTTGAGCATTTTTACTGCAGCTGAATGATCAGTGAATACAGTTATCTTATACCCAAAAATGATATACCTGAAGTGCTTTAAAGTGTCTGCTATGGCTAAAGACTCTAGGTCTGTTACTGAGTAGTTTACTTCTGCGGGCTTTAGCTTGCTATTGTAATATGCTATAGCATTATATTTGTTATCATGTCTTTGCATTAAGCATGCTCCTATACCAGTGCGACTTGCATCTGTAGCTAAAAAGAATTCTTTACTGAAGTCTGGGAAACTAAGTACGGGAGAATGAGTTAACCTTTCCTTTAGTTCATCAAATGCTTCTTGTTGCCTTGTTTTCTGTATGAATGACACGCATTCCTTTAATAAGTCTGCCAGTGGAGCGATATTGTTGCAAAATTCTTTATGTACTTGCGGTAAAAACCCGCTAATCCCAGAAATGACTTCACATCCTTCTTACATTGAGGTATAGGATACTCTTTGATTGACCTATTCTTTAAGCCGTTTACTTCCACACCCTTGTCGCTTAATGTGTGTCCCAGGTAATCTATTTTCCTTCTAAGAAAATTGCACTTCTTTAACTTCAATTTAAGATTCGCCTTCCTCAGTCTCTTTAGTACTTCTCTTGCCAGTTTTATGTGTTCTTCAATTGTATCTTTTGCCATTATCAAATCGACTGTATAGCAATGTACATCCTTGCCAAATAAATCACCTAAAATCTTATCCATTAATCTCACAAAGGTTACTGTGCTTGACTTCAGACCAAAAGGCATTCTCACATATCTACCATTGCTTGTACTAAAGGCAGTTAATGGTTTAATTCCCTCTTCTAAAGGAATTTGTAAAAATCCTTGCAACAAATCTATTGTGGTAAAGTATTTCTTGGATCCGATCGTTGTGATACGGTCTCTCATAGACAGCATTGGATAACGATCATTTTCAGTTATCTTGTTTAACCTTCTGAAGTCTACCACTACTCTGTAGGTTTTATCCTTTTTTGGAACTAGCAAAATTGGGAAAGATCATGGCGATTTTGATGATTCTATGATTCCTTGCCTGTCCACTTTGTGTACTTCTCTTTCGATGATCTCCTTCTGGGAATGGGCTACTCTATAGGCTGGTGTGTAGATTGGCTTTGTGTTTGGTGGACTGTCTGTTCTATGCGTTATTTCACTTGTGTTACCCAATGTATTGCCGTCCATAGCAACTATGTCTTGGTATTCACTTAGCAAATCAATGAGTTTCTCTCTAGCACAATCTTCCTTAATATCTTTCAAGTGAGACCCTATCTTAGCTCTTCTCAGTTTTATGTCCAGGGCTGAATTTTAATTTTCTTTATTGATTGCTGATACCGTTTCCCTCTCTGCAACTTGAATGGGAATGTGGTATACTTCTGCTAAACTAATTCTGTGCCCAGTGTTAGCCTAACCTTTCCTCCTCTGTTATTTATAACCTGCAAAGCTATTTTACCCTGCCTGACTTCATGTAGACTAGAAGAGTAATGAACCCCCTTTACTTGTGCTCGTTCAGCAAGTGTGAGAATTTCCTTCCCTTCAAAAATTGGATTTACTGTACGTTCCATCCACGTGCTCTCTCCAGGTTTAAGTCTTAACTCCCTTTCTAATTTCAAGTAAGTTTCTTGGTTGGATTCTAAGTGAGTATTTATCTGTTGAGAGCTCGTGCTGTATTCTGAATATCTTCCCTCTGTCGTGTCCTTCTTTAGAATACTTCTCAATGAAAAGTGTTCTCGAGTCGGGGTTCTTCCTGTTAATTTACATGGAGGTATTCTAGAAATTTCATGACCCCTTTTAACCACTAATTGCTCTCTAGGTGCATTAATGCTGCTCCCTTCTCTAGCCAAAGTTGGATAGCCAATTAGCAAATGTGCAAACCCTAACTATATATCTCTTACTACCAGAACCTTCTCCTTTAGTGAAATTCTCCCTAGTTTGAAAGGAAAATCTATTTGTCCTACTATTTTGATATTATTACCCAGACCATCTGTGATTCTACAGTCTACTGCTTGGTTCAAACTTAAGTGTGAAAAATACATCTGATACACCTTTTTTGACATTATATTCTTAGGACTTCCTGTATCAAAGAATGTGGCAATAGGTTTCTCTAAACCAACATGTGCGGGAAATACTGGTCTATAGTTATATTCATCCCCTATATTAACTTTGCTAACCTCTTTATTTTGGCTTAGGTTTGGCAATCCATTCCTTCCCTCTATTACGCAGGAAGATCCATTATACCACTGGAGTGAAAATTTACCATTGTGTCATCTGATATACTTGCAGTTTGAATCCCTATTCCTTCTAGCTTGTGGAGACTGACTACGGTCTCTACCTCTGCCTCTTGACAGATCTATATCTAGGCGCTGAAGCAGGTCTATTTCTGCAATCTCGAGTGCTATGCCCTACGCTCTTGTGGAAAGGGCAGTAAGCTATTCCTCGGCAGTCACTGGCATAATGTCCCTTCTTTTGACAGTTATAACATGTGACTGTTCAAAATCCCCCTTGAGAAGTATTACCTAACGTCCTATTTCTGATTCTGTCTGGAGACTAAAGGTCTGTATATGGGGTTCCCTTCATGATTTCTATCTAAGGTTCTTGCTACTTCCTCTTTGATGTCAGGTACATCACCTGATGTCTCCCATTTACGGTTCATCTTTGCAATGACGGGTGTGGGTAAAGTTCCCAACAGCAATGCTAACTCCACCAATTTCTTACAATTTTCAAATGACATTACTTCTTTACCTCTTTCGGTTCTTGTCCATTGTTTGTTTGGAAATGTCTGACCCCACTCTTCAAAGTTGTTACATAACTGTGAACTACTTTTCTTACCTTTGTTTATTTTCCAATCATGAAATATCTTTGCGAGACCGATAACAGGATCTGTTTCGCCTACTGGGGAATATACTTTCCTAAAGAACTGTTTCAGTTCTTCCCAATTCTTAAATTTTTTGGTATGTCTCGGAATGGACATGTCGTTCTAAGTCTCCCCCTGCTTCTGGATCAAGAAAACTCTTCGCTTCAATGAGTTTTTTGCTATCTGTCCCTGTTATGTTACTCAAGTGTATGCCTACCTGCTCTGTCCAGTTTTCTAAGTTACAGGCACCCTGACCTTCTTTCCTTCCGCAAAATTTAGCTATATGGTTCATTGCATGTCTTTTATGTGTACCTGCAGCTGCTGGGACTGAGCTAGTTGACTGTGTTCCCCTATCCATGGTTAAATTATTGGTTTGACTTCTTGTGTAAACAGGAGTTCTTGCCCTTTTAGTTTGTGCCAATCTCCTTCTGGGGATTTATTCATTAATGACAAACACCTTCTTAAGCATTGAAAGTAACGGTACAGTGCTTAAGTTATGGCAGTAATAACAAAAAAAAAAAGTCAACCAGTTCTTAAAATCACAGAAAAAATTCACAAAAGATCATAAACACTTCTATCTTACTTAGAGTAGATTTAATCAATCATTAAAATTTCCCCAAAAGTTCTAAATTACCGATTGGCGGTCTTGAACAAAAAAAAAAAAAATCCCTTAGCTTGTAATTATCCTTGACAGTGCTGGTAAAACAAATAACAAATAAAATTATCACTCGCTTCAAAAGAAATAAAGATAAAAAAATACTCCTCAGAAAAAAAAAAAACACTTATGATTCTGAACACCTTTAAGTGAACCAAAACAAGTTATGAGATTACTGGATCAAAAAATATATATATATAACTTTCAGCTAATGAATGTTAAATAAGAAAATAAATGCTTAAAATAATCGTAGAATGACACCAATAAAATACAGAAATTATGGGTTAGTCATGTCAAACGTTGAATAAAGTTTTGTAATACCAAATGGATAAAATTTAGTAAAAATGATCGGTAGGTGCTTAGTTAAAGCAAGAGACAAAAAAGACTCTTATTGCCAAGTCTATTTAATTTACGTATGAGTTTTGTGTTTTCAGATGGATATCAATACATGTGTTCTTAGTCAACTTAATTTTGTGTTTCCAACTCAAAGAAAAAATCTTTACGTATGTGTGTGTGCCTGTAAGGACATCATTCTTACTGTGAATATGGCATTTTTTCTCTCGTCCTTCTACGGGAATTTTCTCGGCAGCTTGATTTTGTTCGTCGTAGACTTTTGTCCAAGGGTTGGGGTTGTGTTTGTTTGACTTCTTCTTCACCTTCTTCGGCGTCCTTCCATCACTGCACCTTAACTGGTTATCTTGCTCTCACTCGATCGCGGAAAATCATCGGTGGCGGCGAGAGGAAAAGGAATCTCTCTTTCTGCGGAGTAGTCTTGCGATTTCTCTTAGCGCCTCATTAGCACTTGTGTCTTCTTGAAGTTGTGGTTGGCAACTTGTTTAGACAGGCAGGGAGATTTATGAGTTTATGGTCCTTTTCTACTGACCCAAATGGAAATAGGATATTTCCACTTCAAAAAAATAATTATGTTCTCTCTGTTCTCTCGAATATATATATATATATATATATATATATATATATATATATATATATATATATATATATATATATATATATATATATATATATATATATATATATTTATATATATTTTTTACGGTTTGTTACTTTAATGAAATATTAAACACAATGAAGAGATAAATTCACACACAAGGATAATGGTAGGTCGCCAGTTGAAAGTTCTGATCAATACAAGATTGTACTTTATTACACAGATTATGGCACTTCAAATAATAGAATACTGATTCAACTCTCAATAAAGAAACCAGTAGTACAGTTTAACAGCACACCAAATTACTGATTCTATGTGTAATAAGAAAATTAATAAAGAAATTTACAGCCCAACAGAGAGCCAGTGGCTTGGGTAAAAGATTTTGGTTTCTTAGGAATTCACTACATTTATATGATTCTCGCAATACTGCAACGTTGATAAATTTGCTGCTGCAGGGCAGAACCCTCCCGGCCAGATGGATGTTCAGGAAGACGAGGGTGAACGATATAACAAGTGTCTGGAAATAGAATAATCCCAGATAAAGCTTCGTGGAAATGTGGTTTCCCTCAATAGCAATTATAAGCGCATGGTAGGCATTACTTAAGGTCTAACTACGAACAAGGGACGATTAATTCACGAAATTAATTCACACAGGGAAACACTTGAACACTGAGTAACAGGATATCAAAGAGTATTTACTGGGGAGAGAAATTATGAAATGAAATGAGAGATTTGGGATACAAAACAGAGAACTGGTAACATTCAAATGTCAACAGATGAACCATGGCTTGCCTTTGCATTATGCACTTTGCAATAATGGCTGGATGATCTGCAGTGCCTCCTTTTAGACCTGGTGGCTTGGCTGCTTGTAGCCTTATGGGTTCCAGTTCACAGAAAGAGAGCTGTGCATGTGACACGGCTAAGGCGGACTGAGCAAGACAGAGCGAGCAGGGCTTTTATGACTTCCAATTTGGCCTGAGGGGGGACGCTGTTTTCCCCAGCATTTGGACATCGGCTGACATCTGTAAAGACATTGGAGAACAGTACCAGAGCTCACACAGTAGGAGGTAGATGGAAAAATGGATTAAAATATGGGACTTCGGTTTCCCTAGCATTAAGCGCTCCCCAGTGAATAATTTAGCAGCTCATACCTTGGCCCAATGTGAGTGACACTCCTTAAAAGTTCACTTCCACACTTGTGTGTGTGGGGCCCTGGATGCTTACCCCTTAAAGCACAGCATTCTAACCCCTACAATAAGCTAGCAAAGAGACGATGGTGGTGGATATCTGTAATAATGTATATATATATATATATATATATATATATATATATATATATATATATATATATATATATATATAATATGTAATTATATTTATATAGTATATAAATATATTATATATATATATATATATATATATATATATATATATATATATATATATATATATATATATATATACGAGTATACTGTATATATACACCTAAGCAAACTGTAATTACAGATTAAGGTGCAGCCTTAGTTGGAAAAGCAGAGTGCTGCCAGCCAAAGACCACCAACAGCAACAGCGCCCGTACTCAAAGAATATAAAAGGATAGTGAGAAATATGGAATAAAATATGTAAGAGGAATAACACTGAAAAATAAATAGCATGAATAAGAATCAATAAGATGAATAATAAAGTAAAATAAATAAATATGAATTGAGACTGGTGTCAGCCACGTTTTTAATATCCGAGTTTAAACAGGAATTAGGAAGAACTTCTCCCAATTTGGTCAGAGAAAGTAGAAAAGGAAAGACTTCATATTTATCTGTCTAGTATTACGTGGTGGATGCTGTAGTCTGAGTTCTGAATACATCACTTAAAGCTTAACTTACACTAATTGCTTGTTTGTTCATCACCCATTCGCGTGCTTTCCTGCAACTCCAAAAGTAAATTCCTTCTTCTCTTCGCAGGTAAGCGCAGTTGTGGTTTTCAGCTTTCATCCCTTGATGCGTCAAAAGGTCGTTAGGAAATTTCAGGTGAGGTCACAGTTAAACACTTTTTAAAATGACCTTTCCTTTTTTACCTCGCGCTCATTGACATTTATGTCCATCCATTAGTCCTTTAGTAACAAAGCTCACAGGAGAGAGAGAGAGAGAGAGAGAGAGAGAGAGAGAGAGAGAGAGAGAGAGAGAGAGAGAGAGAGACTGCGGCTTTACAATGTCAATCAGCATGTCATGTGTAACTGTACATTTTTATTTTCGGTTCGCTCTTCGTTCTTTTCTCATTTAAAAGCCAGATTTCTGTTATGCTGTATCTGTGTTTATAT
>NC_089744.1:49966598-49981598 GCF_040412425.1 Macrobrachium rosenbergii
AAGCCGAACCAGCGACGGACTAGGAATCAGGACTACAGTGACACTAACGCTGTGCCACAAGAGAGCGTGGCCGACAGCGTTAGTGTGTCACTGTAGTTCTGATTCCTCGTCCGTCGCTGGTTCGAATTTCAGAATGATATACTGTGGACTTATTATCAACTAAAAATTCCTATATAACATATATATGAAAATATATTATCTATATATAGAGTGAATTATATTAAAGGATATTTTATTTTGATTATTATATATATATATATATATATATATATATATATATATATATATATATATATATATATATGTATATATATGTATATATATGTATATATATATGTATATAATGTATATTTATATATATATATATATATATATATATATATATATATATATATATATGTGTGTGTGTGTGTGTGTGTGTGTGTGGGTATATATATATATAATATATATATTATATATATATACTTTGTATTTTTGCATTTGGATCTTAGGCCTTGTAGTGATAAGCGTTTCAAAAAAGTTTGAAGAATTCAAGAAATTGAGAGGCTGTTGTGGCTATTATAATTACATTCCTATCTGGTAAAAAGTGTCTGTTATATTCCATTTATATATATGTATATGTGTGTATATATATAATTATATATATATACTCACTAGCTGACCAACCTGGCACTTCCTGGGAAAACTCTGACAAATTCAGAAAAAAATTCCTACATCTCCTTTGAATTGTTCTGTCATGTGAAGAATGTCCATTGTCATTGGAAATGTACTTTCTTCTGATTAATAATTCTATCTTGAATTCATTAAAGAAGACTCTCTGCTCGGGGAAAGGTGACAGTGTCATACAGACTTCTGCAACAAACAGAAATTCACGTATACCGAAAGGTTAGTGTGGGAAGAAGTTCACTGATGGAAATGAATAACGGATGAATCTCTGTAGAGACTATGTAGGGGACCCTTTGACAAATTACATATACTTTCCATGAACAAAAGAATGCCACGTCAGTTGTTGTTGTTGTTTAAGATTAAGGCAGCCTTGTGTTGGCCCCGGTTCTTGCTCCTGGAGCAGCCCGTAACCCACGTTAGTGACCGTATGGATATTCTGAAGCTGTTTGTCACCTGACGCTCCACCCTTTATTCCAGGTGTTGTCAGACATTTAAATGTCATATTTAAATGCAAAAATCACACAGGAGCTGTGACAGTTCAGCTGTGTTACCGTCAGCAGAAACCTGTATTAATGTTGGCCTTCCTTCCTAACCCCCCCTCTCTCTCTCCTGCTCTGTCTCTCTCTACCTTTCAGTCAGATCAGAATTTAACAGAATAATTTCATAGCAGTGACGAAAAAAACAACCACAACTGATGAAAGACATTTCAGCTGGTCTACAGGGACGAAGTGTGGTTTGTGCATACGGACAACTTCAGTTAACCAGGAACCATTCAGTAGTCTAATTATCACCTCGTTTTCAAGACTGGTATTCGATTATTCGATCGTTATCGCGTAGAACGTAGATGGTAGGTTGTCAGCGTGACAAACAGCTTCAGAATATCCATAAGTTATCAAGGTACAGTGTCCCTTGGCTGCATAAATATTAAATTATTATCACGATGGTAATTTTAGACACCGTAAAAAGAGTTGCAACAGTTTTCGGTTTCCTGTGCATGTTAACGAACGCGCGTCAGTTTCCTTTGGCGTTTCTGAGGGAAAGTGTAGGCCAAAATCTGAATGGTCTAAAATAAAAATTGTCGATATACGGTGATTTTTAGTGGATTAAGTACTTAGATATGATGATGGTAATACCTCAAGGTACTTAAGAAATTGTATTTCATTACCAAGGTATAATTAGGATACATTTTGCTTAAGATGAACACCGAAAAAAAGGTGGTAATTGTGTTGCGATGTTAATACCACAGGGTACTTAAGAATTTTTATTTTATTGTCATAGTATGATTAAGATACATTTGGCTTTAGATGAACACTAAGAAAAATGTGGTAATTTCGATGTGAGTAGTTTTTTAATGAGTGGGCAAGCGTGTCACAGAAACATTTGGTCTGTTAGGCTACTACATTTTTTTCCGTGGCGAGAATTGTAAGGTCTGGCTGGTGTGGTGGTAGAAATTGTATTTTGAATTAGGCTACATTGCTTTATGACTGAATGAAAGAATTCTATTACAGTCAAACACATCTGTTTAATTTTTTGGATGCACCAAACTGATTGTAGGGTTTGCAATGGGAGGAGTTTAATGGGTGGTATATATCAACGTTCCTTTTACGTAGCAGTGGAAGGGTAGCTGGAACTTCGTCGTGTTCCTCTAGTTTTATGCCCTGTAGGTTTTCAATGTTGATTTTATCGAGGTAATAAACAATTATATTAATAATTCTCATAGATTATGATCAAAATTCACGTAAATTCTGATAAAAAAAAATTTATGTTATAGGCGATTTGGATATATTGTTGTAGGTTAACCATATGTCTGACAGCACCTGGAATAAAGGGTGGATTGTCAGGTGAAAAATGAAAATTAACCCATATAGAGCTGAAGGAAAAGGTGACGTAAAAACGAAAATTTCATTTGTTTTATCTGTGTTTGTAGGTCTGTCACGGGGCAAGGGTTTGATTTTGAGTTATAAACCTTTCTGGAGTGACATAGAGTCTGTGTGTAAAATTTTGTCAGGGCCTGTCAAGCGGTTCGGATTTCCATAGTGGACAAACAAATATGTAGACATTCACTTTTTATATATATAGATAGATATAATGAGGACTGAAATCTCGAGGAGAGATTACTTTGCTGAATAATTACATCAGTGTTCTCTCCCATTTTGTGGACACAAATTTGCAGACATTTGGTGAATGCCCAGAGCATCGTAAATCATAGGGACCCTTAATTGCGTCATAAACTAGGATTGCAGTGCCATTCGAGCACTTATGTGGAAAGCATGCAGTGTACTCTTAACATTTCTGTGTAGGTGACCTAAGTTGTCACGGCTCCATTTCACGGAAATTAACCAACCACTTATTTGTGTATCCCCTGCTTTTCATGAATGGCACATGAGTCGTTTGTCTTTGAAAATTGTTACTTTTTATATGTATCGAGCCTTCATGATGATTTTTTAAATAAGTCTTACTCTGATCCAATCTTATATCCATTGTTTTTACTTGAAGGCCGATTAAATGAGCAAACTTTGCCCACAACATGGCCAAAGAAAATATGAAATATGATAGGAAAGAAAATACGGATAGTTAGCACCTCCACCCAAAAGAGGAGTACTGAAGAGACTGGAACACCGAGAGAACTCCAGACCTTGACCATATGATGGAACAATTACCGAACGAAAGAACTCCTAACTCTGACCATCTATTGGTAAAATTGTAATGGATTTTTTTCTCGTTAATTTGTCGTGTCATATGTAATTACATTACATTTTTTACCTTGATCATTTTATCTTTCGTGAATATTGACAAAGCATTTGTTAGGTATGTATGTTACCAAGTTAAGAAGGGAAATAATGAATAAAAAATATTGCTCCACTTGTCAGTCATGAAAAAGTAAATGAGAGAGTTCATTGTCTTTTTCTCCTGACGAAAGAGGGATCTTGCAAGGTATTAAGATTTTATTTAGATTTTAATTCACACAAGACCAGCTTAGAGAGAGAGAGAGAGAGAGAGAGAGAGAGAGAGAGAGAGAGAGAGAGAGAGAGAGAGAGAGAGAGAGAGAGCTAAAAACTTGTGTCAAAGTTGTTGAAGCTGATTTCCAGATGTAAGATCAGAGTTGCTAATGAGATGGAAGGTTATTGATTCGGAGAGGGACAGTTGAGATGGAAGATGTTGGATGTGTTCCCATAAAGAACTTTCCAGTGCCATATGGGAGAGTGGGATCCCGTGTAGCATTTGTGGATTATCGTTTTTATTGTATTTTTTAAGTTTTTATTAATCTTTATTTTATCGGTTAAATTATGTTTACAGTTGGCCTTATGTTGTACACGCCTGTAAATTTGTTATCTGTTACTAATTTGTGTTGTTCCAGATTTTGGTAATGATGGCTATTATAGGAGAATCGAAGTTCTGTCTATTATAAATTAATTGGCTTAGTACAATTAATTACTGCGAACCCGATCAGGAGACAATTAGGCAACACTTGTTTTCCATCTGGAAGTTTACACCGGTGCTTTTGGAAATAATTGCATGCACTAGGGTGAGCATTTCGTAATAATAGTGTCCAGAGTATGCTTTGTTCATAGTAGCAATTTCGGACTTTGTATTACTTTACAAATCTAACCGTTTGTTGAGACTCAGGAGTAAATGACAAAGACTTGTTACTTAAATGGGTTTAGATACGGATTATAGAAGGACTGGTTGTGGTCTAATGTAGGAATTCTTAAATTGTGAGGGGTGTAAGACTTGGTGAGATTTATTAATTTTGTTTTTAGCAGGGATGCTTTAGTATAAGATGTTACTTTGGAATTTATGGACGAAATAATGAGAGAGAGAGAGAGAGAGAGAGAGAGAGAGAGAGAGAGAGAGAGAGAGAGAGAGAGAGAGAGAGAGACTTTTTATTAAAAATGGATTGTAAAAAAGTGTAATGGAGATGGTGCTCTATTGTTTAGGGATCTTAATAGAAAATTAAAGGGCTTGATAAAAGCGAATGGTTGCTTTTACAAAAAGAGGGATTTGTAGGTGGCCGTAATTTCACTACAACAAGTTTATGACACAAAGGAAAACCTGGATAGTCCAAGGGACCTTGACAGGTAAAGGTTCTATAAGACAAAATGTAAACAATATTTAGCTTTCAGTTTCCAAAACAAATGGTTTGAAAAGTAAATTATTAAAGAGAATGTTTAAACGTGCAAGCAACTATTTACACTAAAAACAAACTTTGCGGCAACAGACGTGACGTCTCCGAGGATGTAAACACAAGTCATGAATTTTCAATCAGTCTTTAAACTTGATTTAACCTTACAACTATGATTTTAACGTCCATTTCCGCAATGGCTTTGAGTTACATGAAGAAGCTTCGTTGTTTTCAACAGTCATCCTTTCTGGTTAATTACTGCCAAAGATTGATCTGACAATTGATTCCCCTAATACAGTGGCATTTATAAAGAAATTTTCCAATTATAAAGAAATTCTTAAATTGTCATTTAATTCATCTTGAAACTATTGAAGTGTCCCTCGTTATAGCACAGAACACCAGCTGACGTGAAGATGAATTGAAAATAATGACACTGGTTTATTGATTATACTTTATTAAGGAGTAATTCAATTAATGTTATTGATCTGTATGCCATACCACTATTGAGATGTGATATTTGTAGCCAGCTGAAATATTGGTTTTCTTATGTATGAACATATTGTAAAATAACTAAAGGTAATACGGAATTCTTCAGATAATAATTTGGTATGAAGTACAAAGTATTTATGAAAATTTTCACTTATTCGATCATTTTCAGTTACACACAGCCCCATAGGGGTTTAGTGCCGTCAGTGCGACTCACGTGGTGCACTGAAGCATTGCTCAAAGTTCCTTGCAGCGTCCCACGGGCCATAGCTGCAACCTCTTTCATTCCTTTTACTGTACCTCCGTTCATATTCCTTTTCTTCCACCTGACTTTCCACCCCCTTTAACAATTGCCTCACAGTGCAACTGCGGGGTTTTCCTCCTGTTACACCTTTCAAACCTTCATACTGTCAATTTCCCTTTCAGCGCTGAATAACCTCATAGGTGCAAGCGCTTGGCCTGTGGCCTAAATTCTGTATTCCAGTCCAATACACACGCCCACACACACACACACACACACACACACACACACACACACATATATATATATATATATATATATATATATATATATATATATATATATATATATATATATACAGAGAGAGAGAGAGAGAGAGAGAGAGAGAGAGAGAGAGAGAGAGAGAACTAACTTTGGTTTTGAAAGGCTGTGGCCGAAGTTACGATGTTCTAGTTTTCCAGGCAGACCTGTTTGGAAACTGGACCAGTATGTGCCTTTCACATAAAATGAATTTATGAAATCGGATGGTCGCGTTTCCTAGTGAAATGCAAATCAAATTGCTGCTCAAAACTCAAGTTTACTACTGTCTTATTTTAGGCAGCCAAAATTCCAGGCCAGGAACAGCAGATATGAAGGGTTTCAGAATGGAAAATTCTTCCACCTTACAGGAAAGCAGGAATATAAAAGAGTTTCATACAAATATGTACACACGTCCTCAGTGTTTGTATGCATATATATGTGTGTGTGTATACATATGTACATACACACACACACATATATATATATATAAATATATATATATATATATATATATATATATATATATATATATATATATATATACGTTATATATATATATATATATATATATATATATATATATATATATATATATATATATATATATATATATATATATATATGTATATATATTGTAACATAATACATATGTATACACATGTACTGTATATGTATATATATGTTTATATATATATATATATATATATATATATATATATATATATATATATATATATATATAAATATTAATGTATTACATATAGACTATAATGATATGTCTTATAATATATGTCTTCTGCAAATTTAATGTGTTTTATATGATTTTGATATACTTTCTTTTATATTTCTCATGTGTTGTGAAATATAACGAGGAACTTTTGTAGGATGTATGATTTTGTGCAATGCTTATATATTTTCTCCTGTGTTTGTCATGTATTGACTGTGATAACTATGATAATAGTGTTTGTTGGAGATGCTAAGTGTCAGATCTTACAAGGGTTGCTTTGGCTGTGTGATTTTAGGACTAAAATACATTTTGCCATTAGGATTGTGTTTGTACAGCTGGCTCTTGTGGACACAGCTGTCAGGTGTTCAAACAAAGTAATTCCCCTCCATTTCGAAAGGAAGCACTTAAACTGTCATTTAAGAGATATGTGGGATGACAGGTTGGGTATCGCTGGTTCGCCTCTGTGTTTTGTATAAGTGTGCATACAGGAAACCCCCTGTCAATCATACAGATAAGAGGCAGGCCTACATAGCTTTCTGAGCCAGAGAATAAATTATCTGTTTATTCCTGTTGGGAAGGAAGAAATTCTGTTTATTCCTGTTGGAGAAGAAGAAACTGTTTATTACTGTTTCTTCCAGGGTGACCACTTTCTAAAAGCGCCTAACTGGCAACCCAGGTTTAATCTCATAAAAGATTTTTGGCAAAACTAATCAGTTCAGACAGAGACTTGGTACAGTTAGGTTGGTCTCTCTCTCTGTCTCTCTTATCCCCTCTTCATTCAGAAGAGTGTAAGATTTGTGGTCACTCTCCCAAACATAAGTTTTTGGAAACTGTTAATAATATTTAATGCTCTCTTGGTAGGATCTGACACAAGAAAAGAGTGTTAACAGTGTAATGGGCCTTAGGTAAAAGTGTATATTGCTGCAGCAAAAAAAGGAGTTGCCTAAAAGTGTTCAGAAACTTGTATAAAGGCAAAGTGGGTTTTTACTTATTTTTTACCATGGTAAAAAGATAGAAACTTTAAACAGATTTTGCCCTAGTGAAATTATTGTTGATAAACCTTTTGTGCACTTATTGTATGTTCTTGTTTTTACATTTTTTGTGTGTAATTGTGTTTACAATTTCATAGTTTTACCCAAACTTTTGTGTTGGTGATTTAATATTGCATACTTGTTTTCATTTTCATTTGCTAAGATTTCTTTTTCAAATGTGGAGTAAATCTTAATAGTTTGAATTTTGCTTAGTTAATGTAATTTCTTGATAGATTAAAGTTTTGTGAATTAATCTTGTTTAAGAATTAATTAAATCTTATGTTGTTTTCAGGTAATAAAAATTTTTTTCAGATGGTGAATTCTAATTATAACTTTTGAAGTTAGAAATAAATTTTTGTATTTAAAGTTTTAAAAGCACAGTGTTTCATTTTTGACCACCAGTGAATAGGGTTATTTGTGTATGCACAAGGTAAGTGATAAACATGTTCTGTTCTTCAGAGTTTTTGAAGTGAAATAAGACAATGGAAACAATTATAGTTGTTTGATGGAGTGATGCCCTTTTTTATCTAGTATATCCCAATACCTCACACATAACTTGACAAACTTAATTTGACTTTTCAAGTGATAATCAAGTTTTAAGGGATCACTGTTACCTTTAGATTGTTCAGTCGTAATTTTATTGTCATGAGAGTTCAGGTATCTGCTGAAGTGAGGTAAATTTTTGGATTTTGTGATTGGTTGTGTAATAACCAGGTACTTGGTCCCTTCGTGACAATACATGTATATACATATATGTATATTTATGTGTATATATATATATATATATATATATATATATATATATATATATATATATATGTATATATTTGATTGTATTTTGGCGTGTGTGCCCACGAGTGTGTGTATAAGATGTTATATTTATATGCATGCAGACTGCATGTCCACATATAAAATTCATATATATTTCTGTATTGTTTACAGTGCATCTGTAGCAGTTTTTTCAATATGTTTTTGGAATAAGATGTTTTAGATGGGCATTTTTGGTTTCAGATTTATTTCCTCTCACAAAATGTTCTTTTCAAAAACGTTTATCATGATATTTCAAAAATTCGGTTTTTTTGGGTACTGTTAGCAAATGCTATTGCTGTTAACAAGTGAAAGATTGAAGAAGTGGCCAAGCCCAATGAGTATTGCATCGATCAGGGCATGTTATCGAATAGTAAGGACGAGTAAAAGTTAATTGCCAGCGATGAAAACGGGCCAAGACTGTTTTAGTCTTTCGGTAGAGCTCTGAATTCAAAAATGCATAGAGCCCCTTTTGTGATAGTTTTTTTTTTTTTTTTTAAGAATTCTTGTTTAGTTTCCCTTTGCATTAATTCTTCATACTTCTTTGCCAGTCATTTCTGTGGTTATGGATTTGTGTACTGTTTGTTTATTGGTTTGATTTTTTACATTCGTTTGTATTTTTACAAATTTTTCTTTTGGATTTCGCCAAGCAGCACAACCAAGATAGTTTAGTTCCCAAATGATGTTAATCCCAGTATACCAGTAAAAGTTCAGTTATTATCAACTGAGTTTTAGCCTGGAGCTACATTGTTCACTATAGCCTCATGCCCTCTATGTATAATGTAAGATTGAGGTTATTGTAATGTAATTGATAAATATGACATTGTTTAGTTGTCAGACAATAAAGACAGGATTCTAATTACTGCACACTTAATTTATCATATATGCTGTTTAGTTTTTCAAATTTTTGCCTAAACTAAACGAATTTCATGGTGAAGAAATAAACAGGAGTAGAAATAAGAAATTACATACTGCGTGCATATTTTTCTACTTTGGAAGAAAGTTGAAAGGTTAATAACTTTCAGTGACAAATACTTGCCAGTTATGGCTACATTTAGTCAAGTTTCAGTTTTATATGAACTGATTTTCAGAGGGTAGTTCGGTTAGCTGCAATATGCACGACTGGTTGTATGTAAGTTTTACATGAGCTCAAACATCTCAAGATAATATCCGCCTGGTAAACATAGCATGGTTGAGTGTGGCTCTATTGGGCACACTGAATTGTCTGACTTGGGGTGTGAAGTTATGTGCGCCACACATGTTTATGTAAACACATCATTATTGTTTCGAAGTTCCAGCTTCTCCTTTGGCATTTCAGTAAGACCATGATGGTATAGTGAAAGTTCCGGAGATGCCTACTCTGTCACCACATTGCCCACTCCAGCACAAGTAATATAAGTTTTCTATCTCACGAAAACTACCGAAATAATTTGAGTATTATTGTCTTAATTTGAGTACTTATTTTATACTAAATTTTGGCGCTAAATAATTTCACAAGTTCAGAAGTAACGTCCGTCAGTTGGTAAGAGACTAGAGCCCGAAGAAAGAAAAATTCTAAAGCGCCACTGCAGGCCCCAGAAAACGGGTCCAGCAAAAATCTTCAGTCGTCTCTTCATTAATTTTTCATAGTGCTTAATGTCGGAAGATATCACATATCCACTAATAATTTGGTGAAACCATGATTATTTTTTCCCAGTGGTGAAATCCTTCAATAACGAAACATGGGGTTATCCAAACTGCTTGGGCAATTTCAGATATTTTCCTGCTATTATTATTATTATTATTATTATTATTATTATTATTATTATTATTATTATTATTATTATTAAATAATCATCTGGAAGCAGCCTCAGTAAATTGTTTTATATAACTTGTCATTGCCTTACTTGCATATCATAATATACCCTTGTACGTCACGTTCATCAACTTCCCCTGCAATTTTTCAGAGAATAAAATGCCCATATGACAAAAAAGAGAAAAGAGAGAGAGAGAGAGAGAGAGAGAGAGAGAGAGAGAGAAAAGATTGCAGGATACATGGAAAAGTGTAAGTAAATCATGAAACAGATTAAAATAATCAAACTTAAGCATCAGTTTCACACCGCTATAATGAGCTTCTTAAATTACGAGTATTGGCGATAATAACGCCTGCAGGAGTAATCCTTCCTCAGTTAGCGAGAGACGACATAGAAAGAATTCTGAGAACATTACAACATTATTTCGCTACTCTTTAATCAGTGTTTTTTTTTTTACTTTATTCATTGAAGTTGAGAAACCTGGCAACAGTGCAATCGAATAAGAATGTTAAAACTGTTATTCGCGACCGAGTTGTTTTGTGGCTAAAGGGAATTGTGCGTTATTGTTATTTCCGGCCTTCTGGTTTGTTATGTGCATCACATTCATTTATTTAGCTTGCGATTGATTTGAATTTCATGTGAAGGTTGTTTGTTTTCGCTGGTATTTATTTTTTGGCTAAGTGCAAGTGACATTTTGTGTTCCTCTCACGAATTGTGACGTCGGTAAATTGTCCATTTGTTATTCAGTACAGTTTTGTTTATTACGTTTATATTCCATTAATGATTATTTTTTTTTTTTTTCATTTTATTAGATTGTTCCTCACTTGAGCTTACTTTTATTAGTGCGAATAAATAAGATCATACCTCACATGAACTGGTAATTTAATCACCGTGTTATTTTTCTTTCCTTTGTCGTCGTCCTTTCAGTAAAAAGATGTGGCTATTTTGCTCCTCTTTTTCTCTATGTTGACCTTCATACATTGTCAACAACAACCTCTCTTTCATTTCACGCTCTTTGTTTTCCCTGTGCAATTTATGCTCCTTATATATGCCATGTAATTTATTAATAACCTATTTTTCATAGTTTTCGTTGTTTCCTTATGTGTACCGTCAACAAGTGTTTGCATTATCCGGATAACTAATAACAATTGAATAATAGCCCCGAGCGCAGTGTTTAGATCATGCATAATTGGCACAAATAGAATAAACACTCCGGTTTTAAAGTTCCTCGTGGACGATGAATAAAATAAATAGTTAATTCATAACAGGCCCCGAAGCATGTTTATAATATTAGAGCACGATCTCTCTCTCTCTCTCTCTCTCTCTCTCTCTCTCTCTCTCTCTCTCTCTCTCTCTCTCTCTCTCGTTCGTAACATTGTGAGGCTGGAACTGATCTTGAAGATCTTTGGATAACCTTACGACATTACCGAATGAAATATAAAACACGTAGACACACTTGAGAAATCTGTTCCCAGCCTTGTGCACCAGGAAACCTAGAGAACGTTCCTTGACGAAATTCTGGTGGTAGAAGGACTTGAACTTTTTCTTTATTGCTATGTTGCTGCTAAAGTCTCTCTGTTGAGAATTTGTTATTATAGAAATAATAGTTGTTGTCCTTGGATTGCTCTATGATTGCGATAATGATTGCTGATGTATATATTTTTTGATAGTTTAATTTTTTCTAAGGAGATGAATTTTTCGCTTAAAAATGACGATCTTTTAATTTTATTCTATTGTTTGAACATCTTTCTTCTGAATTTAGTTCACTGTTGTTATATTTTTAGTAACTGTTATCGGCTGGCAACTTGGGTTTAGTCAGAACATAACATACGCGTTGTCAACGGAAAAATTAAAAACGGTAAAACGAAGGTTTTCCGTAATGTCTGCTATACCTAAACCGGAGTCAAAGCTTCCGCATTATGGCCATTACCCACAGAAACCTCACTCCAGCAACGTGGCAGAAGCTGGTTGCTCACACTGTATGCTAGCGTGCATGAAGTCAGTGACGCCCACTGCAGTTCCTCGCTGCCGTTTTCATAGTGCCAAGCGCTGCTGGACAGTTGCCTGGAATGCCTCGCTTGTCTGTGTCGCATTTCAGCAATTTCGCGTTTGGGCTGTGTTGTCTTTCCCCAAAGCCACTGTGTTTTCTCTCATGTTTTTACAGTTTTGGTCTCAAGGTTATTTTTGTCAGGGAGCAGGAAAATAATATACCGATATGTTGTTGAGCATCGTGTCTGAGTAAAACGAATATCAGCTTAATTCTCTTCATTTGAAGAATTTTATTCCTTTTTTTAATTAATATGCTCCTCAGTTTTGTTTTTGTCATTTTCTATTGTTTGGTTTCTTATCTGGTTTGAAAAGTCCTTTGTTTACACTTCTGTCATTTCACAATTTTCCTACAAACTAAACTTACCTCTGATATGAATTATTTTCTTTCATGGATCTTTGTTTAAAGTCACAATAAAATTCTTATTTTTTATTTGCTTTTTTTAGTAGTGTAGAAATCAGAGACAGTTAAAACCGTCTTAAATTGTGATCAAATGTTCCGTTTTGCGAGAGAGGATTTGAAAACTGAAACTCTTTGCCATTGCCTGATTATTTAGAATCTTCTTTAGCTGCAGTGATTTTTTTTTAGTTTATAATTATTTTGTGTGTTTGGTTAAGTTTTGGTAAAGTATAATATTTGAATCGTTAAAAGAAGTGCTTCCAATATAGGATGTAGTTTATTTAAGCGTAATTCAAGCACTAAAAAAGTATGTTTATTCACAGTTTGGTGCAAGGAGCCCCTCGCTACTCCCGTTAGAATCCAGACAGTGACAGTCGCCGGGATTCGTCATGATTTTGCGTTAACCTATCCTCCTCTAGTTCACGGGAATTGGCTCGGCCATTCAGTAATGTTTGACACTTTAGGAAGGGGTCTCCTTATTGGAGAGCACCATGGTTCGAAACCCATGAGACTTGCATCTTAACGATGTCTCGTAAAATCAAATGATAATGTTTCACATAATCAGAGAGTTTAAAAAAATATTTATATTGTTTTATTGCATTTAACAGTTGATTATTATTATTTTTTTTTGTCTATCTCAGTCATCCTATTCGACTGGGTGGTATTTATAGTATGGGGTTCCGGGTTGCATCCTGCATCCCTAGGAGTCCATCACTTTTCTCACTAAGTGCGCTGTTTCAATAGCACGCTCTTCTGCATGAGTCTTGGAGCTACTTCGGCATGTAGTTTTTCCAGGTTCGTTTTCAGTGATCTTGGGATCGTGCCTAGTGTTCTTATGATTATGGCTACAATTTCCACTGGCATATTCCATATCCTTCTTATTTCGATTTTCAGGTCTTGATACTTACCACTTTTTTCTCTTTCTTTCTCATATACTCTGGTGTCCCATGGTATTGCAACATCAGTGAGTGATACTCGTACCTCTTGATTTTGTCCATCACCTATCTGTTCTGATACCATAGCCCCAGAGGATCTTTGCCCGATCGTTTTCTATCATTCCCTCAGGTTGGTGTTCGTACCGGTAACTTATTACTGCAAGCTAGCTGGTGTTTCTTGCACAGGCTCCAGTGGAGGGCTTTTGCTACTGAATCATGCCTCTTTTTATACTGGTTCTGTGCAAGCGCCGGACATTCTCTTGCTATTTGGTTTATGGTCTCGTCTTTCATATTGCACTTCATGCATATGGGTGGGATTTTATTTGCATCTATTGTTCTTTGGACATACCTGGTTCTTAGGACCTGATCTTGTGCCGCTGTTAGCATTCCTTCTGGTTCCTTCTTGAGTTCTCCACTCTGTAGCCATTGCCATGTTTCGTTGCTGGCCAGTTCTTTAGTCTGCCTCATGTACTGTCCGTGCATTGGTTTGCTGTGCCATTCCTCTGTTCTGTTTTTCATTCTCCTGTCTCTGTATATTTCTGGGTCTTCATATACTTTTATCAGTCATGCTGCTCTTACTATACAGCTTGATGTCGTCCATGAACATCAGATGGTTAATTCTGTTTCCTCCTTTCTTGAGTTGGTACCCAGCATTCATCTTCTGCAGTACTTTTGTCATGGGAATCATGGCTACTATGAAGAGTAGTGGGGACAGTGAGTCGCCTGGAAAGAGTCCCCTCCTGATGTTAACCTCTGCTAGTCTTATCCCAGAGCTTGTAAGTACTGTATTCCAGTTGCGCATTGTAATTTTTAGGAAGCTGATAGTGTTCTCCCCTGCCCCATATATTTTCAGGCATTCTATAGGCCATGTGTGCGGTATCATGCTGAAGGCTTTCTTGTAGTCAATCCATGCGATGCCTAATTTGGTTCTCCTTCTCATACTATTCTTCATTACTATTTTGTCTATCAAGAGCTGGCCTTTTGTGCTCCTACACTTCCTTCTGCAGCCTTTCTGCTGGTGGGGGATGGTGTTTCTATCCTCTATGTAGCTTTATCGCCTTTCACTGATGGTACCTGTCAGTAACTTCCATATTATTGGTAGGCAGGTGACAGGCCTGTAGTTTATTTGCTATATTTCCCTTGTTATTATTATTATTATTATTATTATTATTATTATTATTATTATTATTATTATATTTTACTAACATTATGATACTGATGTTTTTCATTTTTATATATGTTTCTTTATTTTCTTAATAGCATTAGAAATATATTTTCACGGTTATTTTATTAAATAATGATCATAATGAACATTAGTAATGTTTTATATATCTTTCTTCATCTTCTTAATATCATTAGAAATATCCTGATGTTGTTAAATAATGATCAAAATGAACATTACTAATGCTATTATTACTGTAAAATGGGTAAAAATCCAGGGCCAT
>NC_089744.1:49986598-50034098 GCF_040412425.1 Macrobrachium rosenbergii
CACAGCCCATGTGTTACGAGTCCTCACAATGTTACCACTAAACTAGGACTGTAGTATTTCATTCTGATGTATTTCATTCTGATATTTACTTTCATTTTCTTTGGTTTGATATGGTCATCCTCCAAGATTCCCAGCTATTTGCAATGACTGTGGAGAGTCTTTCTTTTTCCTATATACAACTGCCTAATTGTCAACCCCGGACTCAGTTTTCATGTCTTCGTATCTTGATGTCAACAAAGAACATTAAGCGATTGATGACTGTGCCTTTTGCTCCAGGATGGTAGCCACTCCTAGTTTGCCTGAGGGCCAGTGTCATTGGTATTATGGAGACTATGAACAGCAGTGGTGAAAGTGTATCGCCTCAGAAGATTCTTCTTCTGTTTACTACTACTAGTGAGGTTCCTGATGCTGTTATGGTAGTCTTCCAATGCTGCATCGTGGAGGATAGTATGGTTACATAGTTGTCTACAGCTCCATATATCATCAGGTGCCATATTGAAGGCCCTTCTTTTGACAATCCATGATGTACGTAAGTTTGTATTTCTTTTTTTTTCCACCAGTTACACAAATTTTTAAAGATGAATGATTTAATTCTTGGTCATTTTTTTCATTTAAAATGTAATTTATTTAATTCATATTCATTATTGTATGTACTATTTGCTCTTTATTTATACTGATACTGATTGGGGTTTCTGTTCTTTCTTCACTTAAAATTATTCTATGGAAGACACTAACTTATTAGTCAAACGAATGGCCTTTTGAATTTCATATAAGAACGATATACAAATAATAGCAATAACCAGAGAACATTTAAGAAAATTAGTGGAGCAATTCTCATAACCCCAAATTGATACTGTGAAAGGGCCTTTGTCTTTCGGTAATTGCATTGCCCAGGTGCACTGGATACCTGCCAAAGGTGTATTGACCAAGACATTTAAAAGTAATCCATTCAGTCGTTTTTGGTTGACCGAAGAGTTATATTTATGCGTGATGGATAATTCTGGGAATTAGGGGTGAGGTGGGGTGGGGTTGTTGAATGTTACCTGACTATTGTCTCCGAACTGCTGACACTGGATTGTTGAAGTTATTGAAAGTCTTGAAAACAGTAATAATATTTAGTATTAGCAATATGCTCCTACTCTGAATGCGTATTATGATGATGATCATTTTAAAATCAACTGATCTTCCTATCTGTTGATTACAGACTGAATACGCAGTAAATTACATAGACGTGTTTTTCTATTTACGTTAACTTTAAAGTCATTTACTAGATACTTCATAAAATTCAGTTTTTAAACTTACCCATCGATCAATAAAAATTAACTCTGTTAATAAGTATTTACTGGAAGAGTTATCTGTACGATGTATGTTAACGAGCTCATATTAGTGTGCTAATCTAAGAAATTAAAATCAATATTTGTTTTACTATTTGTTGGACGTTGGACTACCTGGAGAAAAGATTATAATCTGGCAAATTATTAATAATGAGAGAGAGAGAACGTCGTATCTTATGTAATTTTGAGAACTCTTTTTGCTTGAGAATATAAGATGTTCATCTCTTAAGTAAATCGCTGCAAAAGTCCATTTATAAAACTTTAGTTGTATTGAAATTTATAGGCAGACTTTGATGTTTTACAATTGCCCTCATAATCTTGAATGTAATACCTCTCTGTTCTACTTTTAGTTTGCTTGTACTAGCTTAAATGGATTTTTTATTGCGAGCTTTGTTGATGGCTTCAGGTAAAAATTGTACGTGCTGACTGGCTCAACAGGAATGGTGCTTATTGGTCTGTTGATGCTGAGGAATTAATAGGATTATTGCTTATTGGTCTGTTGATGCTGAGGAGTTAAAAGGAATATTGCTTATTGGTCTGTTGATGCTGAGGAGTTAAAAGGAATATTGCTTATTGGTCTGTTGATGCTGAGGAGTTAAAGGAATATTGCTTATTGGTCTGTTGATGCTGAGGAGTTAAAAGGAATATTGCTTATTGGTCTGTTGATGCTGAGGAGTTAAAAGGAATATTGCTTATTGGTCTGTTGATGCTGAGGAGTTAAAGGAATATTGCTTATTGGTCTGTTGATGCTGAGGAGTTAAAAGGAATATTGCTTATTGGTCTGTTGATGCTGAGGAGTTAAAAGGAATATTGCTTATTGGTCTGTTGATGCTGAGGAGTTAAAAGGAATATTGCTTATTGGTCTGTTGATGCTGAGGAGTTAAAAGGATTATTGGTTATTGGTCTGTTGATGCTGAGGAGTTAAAAGGAATATTGCTTATTGGTCTGTTGATGCTTATTGGAGGAGTTAAAAGGAATATTGCTTATTGGTCTGTTGATGATGAGGAGTTAAAAGGAATAAATGAATATTGCTTATTGGTCTGTTGATGCTGAGGAGTTAAAAGGAATATTGCTTATTGGTCTGTTGATGCTGAGGAGTTAAAAGGAATATTGCTTATTGGTCTGTTTGATGCTGAGGAGTTAAAAGGAATATTGCTTATTGGTCTGTTGATGCTGAGAATATTGCTTAGTTTGAAAGGAGGAATATTGCTTATTGGTCTGTTGATGCTGAGGAGTTAAAAGGAATATTGCTTATTGGTCTGTTGATGCTGAGGAGTTAAAAGGAATATTGCTTATTGGTCTGTTGATGCTGAGGAGTTAAAAGGAATATTGCTTATTGGTCTGTTGATGCTGAGGAGTTAAAAGGAATATTGCTTATTGGTCTGTTGATGCTGAGGAGTTAAAAGGAATATTGCTTATTGGTCTGTTGATGCTGAGGAGTTAAAAGGAATATTGCTTATTGGTCTGTTGATGCTGAGGAGTTAAAAGGAATATTGCTTATTGGTCTGTTGATGCTGAGGAGTTAAAAGGAATATTGCTTATTGGTCTGTTGATGCTGAGGAGTTAAAAGGAATATTGCTTATTGGTCTGTTGATGCTGAGGAGTTAAAAGGAATATTGCTTATTGGTCTGTTGATGCTGAGGAGTTAAATAGGAATATTGCTTATTGGTCTGTTGATGCTGAGGAGTTAAAGGAATATTGCTTATTGGTCTGTTTATTGCTTATTGGTCTGTTGATGCTGAGGAGTTAAAAGGAATATTGTCTTATTGGTCTGTTGATGCTGAGGAGTTAAAAGGAATATTGCTTATTGGTCTGTTGATGCTGAGGAGTTAAAAGGAATATTGTCTTATTGGTCTGTTGATGCTGAGGAGTTAAAAGGAATATTGCTTATTGGTCTGTTGATGCTGAGGTTGTTAAAAGGAATATTGCTTATTGGTCTGTTGATATTGGTCTGTTGATGCTGAGGAGTTAAAAGGAATATTGCTTATTGGTCTGTTGATGCTGAGGAGTTAAAAGGAATATTGCTTATTGGTCTGTTGATGCTGAGGAGTTAAAAGGAATATTGCTTATTGGTCTGTTGATGCTGAGAATATTGATTGGTCTGTTGATGCTGAGGAGTTAAAAGGAATATTGCTTATTGGTCTGTTGATGCTGAGGAGTTAAAAGGAATATTGCTTATTGGTCTGTTGATGCTGAGGAGTTAAAAGGAATATTGCTTATTGGTCTGTTGATGCTGAGGAGTTAAAAGGAATATTGCTTATTGGTCTGTTGATGCTGAGGAGTTAAAAGGAATATTGCTTATTGGTCTGTTGATGCTGAGGAGTTAAAAGGAATATTGCTTATTGGTCTGTTGATGCTGAGGAGTTAAAAGGAATATTGCTTATTGGTCTGTTGATGCTGAGGAGTTAAAAGGAATATTGCTTATTGGTCTGTTGATGCTGAGGAGTTAAAAGGAATATTGCTTATTGGTCTGTTGATGCTGAGGAGTTAAAAGGAATATTGCTTATTGGTCTGTTGATGCTGCTGATTGCTTATTGGTCTGTTGTTAAAAGGAATATTGCTTATTGGTCTGTTGATGCTGAGGAGTTAAAATGCTGAATATTGCTTATTGGTCTGTTGATGCTGAGGAGTTAAAAGAAATATTGATGCTTATTGGTCTGTTGATGCTGAGGAGTTAAAAGGAATATTGCTTATTGGTCTGTTGAGCTGAGGAGTTAAAAGGAATATTGCTTATTGGTCTGTTGATTGATGAATATTGCTTATTGGTCTGTTGATGCCGAGGAGTTGAGGAGTTAAAGGAATATTGTCTGTTGATGCTGAGGAGTTAAAAGGAATATTGCTTATTGGTCTGTTGATGCTGAGGAGTTAAAAGGAATATTGCTTATTGGTCTGTTGATGCTGAGGAGTTAAAAGGAATATTGCTTATTGGTCTGTTGATGCTGAGGTTAAGTTAATTGGAATATTGTCTGTTGATTGAGGAGTTAAAAGGAATATTGCTTATTGGTCTGTTGATGCTGAGGAGTTAAAGGAATATTGCTTATTGGTCTGTTGATGCTGAATATTTGATGTCTGTTGATGCTGAGGAGTTAAAAGGAATATTGCTTATTGGTCTGTTGATGCTGAGGGATTGGTCTGTTGATGCTGAGGAGTTAAAAGGAATATTGTTGAAAAGGAATATTGCTTATTGGTTGTTGTCTGTTGATGCTGAGGAGTTAAAAGGAATATTGCTTATTGGTCTGTTGATGCTGAGGAGTTAAAATTGGTCTGTTGGAATATTGCTTATTGGTCTGTTGATGCTGAGGAGTTAAAAGGAATATTGCTTATTGGTCTGTTGATGCTGAGGAGTTAAAAGGAATATTGCTTATTGGTCTGTTGATGCTGAGGAGTTAAAAGGAATATTGCTTATTGGTCTGTTGATGCTGAGGAGGGTGGGATAGGAAAAAGGGTAATACTCCAGACCTGGTGTCTGTGGAGGTACCTTGCCTTCAGTCTCACGGCTCTTCGTTTCGTGAAAGACTGCGATCTGAACTCGGCGACATGCAGTTCACTGTGGAGTGTTTATGTATGGCCTGCGATCTGTTTTAGGGCGTATATTTTTGTGTATGCTTCTGTGGTAACGCCGCTTGCCAGCTGGCTGAAGCTCTTACCCCTTAGGATGAAGCTGGTCTCACTCTTTATGTTATTTCCGAGTAGAATGTCGAGGACAGACAGCCTTGTGAGACTTCGTTCAAACTACTGAGATGTTCTAGTCTGTTTAGAAGTTAAACTATAAAACAGTCAGTCGAAGCAGTAGTTCAAGATGAGGTCAATATTAGCGTTACATAGATAAAGTTAGAGAACAAATGCTAATGATGGTGGCAGTGTTCTTAAAACTGTTTTTAGAATGTATATTAAAACCATAGAAAATGGAAGGGGTAGACTAGCGTAGTGCTGTAGCATTTAGCAGGTGGTTTTTTCCTCTTAAATGTGCACATCTTTCACTACATTTTAATTGTATGCATGCAAGCATACAAACTTTTATATATACAGTAATTACCTACGGACTGCTAATGAAGGGTATTAGAGTAACCCTTGATCAGGGTACGTAATTTGTTCATCGGCATGAAGCTTATCAAGTGAGACATGTTGCTGTTGAGTGCTAATTACGTTGTAATTCTAGTAGCTATATATGTATGTATATAAGTACACACACACACACACACACACATATATATATATATATGTCTGTGTGTGTGCGTTTGTTTATCATAAAGCCAAAGTGACACATGGATACTAAATGCATATGATAGAGAAAATGAACTGTTTGCCTAGTATATGTAAGGTATGAAGCTTTGAAGGGGAAAAAATATAGAGTTACGTAGATGGATGGGCTAAAAGGTCTGCGTAAGTCAAAAGATGAAGCAGATTTTTGGAAAAAGTTTGGTGTAGTGCCTACATGACTTGGACATATTAAGAGTATATATATGTATATATATGTGTGTGTATTTATATGTATACTTATGTATACATATATATATATATATATATATATATATATATATATATATATATATATATATATATATATATATATATATATATATATATATATATATATTGTGTGTGTATCGGCTGGCAGGTAGTTTGAAGACTTACTGAGAACCGACGAGCTCTCACGTTCTGGCGCCGCACCACACATATGAGAGAAAAGAAGTATGGTTAAAAATAAAGCATATTTCCGAACATTGACGGTAAGAGAATTTATGATAACTCTTCTTTACAACGTTTTAGGGATAAGTGAAAAATTAGAAGAGTCTTACGAATGAGCAAATGCAGTAGTACTATGGGAATCGAAGTCGGGGAAATAACTTCTTAGTCCAGTGGATGATTGAAGGAAATAATCATTCACCTCAGTAGTCCGGATACTGCTTGATATCCACTGGATAAATACTTGCTATGAATTTATGAAAGCCAGCACTTCTAATTAAAGATTTAATTTCATGTTATAAGTATCTGTTGTAACACCTTATCAGTTCTGTTTCTGAAGATGGGTTGAAGCGACCATCTATACCATTACTTTCAGGGACGGGAGGAATTGCTCATTACAGCTCACAGTTTTGTATCAGTTATTTGTATTCAAGGCTGAAACCGAGATATAATTCATGACTAAGGTTTGTGATTCAGATGGCAGTCGGGTGTGCCCTTGAGATTTAGGTCTCAAGATTATTTTATATGACAGTGTCTCGAATTTGGTATCAGATGGGTCTTTTTCTTACAAAAGAACCTATCCAAAGATGTGATCCAATTTCAAGGTAACTAAAGCATTATTAACGTTTAGCTAGAACCACTGTTTGTCAGTTTAATCTTTTCCATCTTGTGAGTTGCGTACCTTATTCACTGTATGTTACTTGTAATTTTGCTGAACGATGCTGTTTTGTTTTACATAATTACAAATGTCAAAACTAAAATTCTAAAAAGATTATTAAAACTGCGTGGTTACTATGATCCATTGTAGGTCATCAAACGTTATGACATAACTCATTTCTGATGATTTTAATAAAAGTTCAGGGCGTATGTAAAAAAAAAATAGTAAAAAAGTATTCGTTCCAAAACAGTTTTTATGGTGGTAGAAAATGAAGTGGCTTTAGGTAAAATCTGCTTTGCAGTGTTCCGACACGTAGGTCTTGACGAGAAATGTAAAAACAATAATAAACTCTAGTATCATGAACCTTTTTCATGCTCAGTGGTAGAATTAGATTAGTTTAGATATATTAAACCCTCATTTGCTTTTTCTTTCTAACACACCGTCAGTCCTTGATAAGCAATTAGGAGAGGCTGGGGACTAGATTTCTCAATAATTAGCCTTCTTTATTATTTGTATTTTAGGTTAACATTTTTTGAGGATTAATGTGTAGCAGTGGGGAGTCATGGAACTTAAGTTTTTTTTTTTTTTTATTTCAGCGGAAGGTTTCAGTTATTCTTACTACGTGTCAAAAAAAAGAGATCCACGTTGAAAAAGTTCATAATACAGAGGGAATTAATTTGCTAATGTGTTTCTAATCCATTTTAATTGTGCCGGAAGGATTACAGGATGTAAGCTATTGCTATTTTTTGTAATTAATTGTATATAAGTGGTCTTTATACTTTTGTCATTTCAACCATGTTTGTGGGTAGTAAATATTACGGAAAGTGAGTAAACCATCAGCGTTATTACTTAATAAATGCATGATTTATTGATTAATCTAAATATTTTCTCAGATGTGTTAATTTTTCAATCGTTTGAGTTGTCTTCACTGAATAATGAATGTGCGAAGGTCTATTTGCTCATATGCATATACAGTACACTACTGTAAGACTTGTTTCAATTTTGCGTTAGTGAAAAATGCAGTCGCCTTCTGTGTTTTGTGTACCTGCAAGTCCTTCATGATTCGCTTCCATGACATTTTGTGTGTGAGCAAGAGAATAAGATCCTGTTTTCTCGTTCCCCTCCAAGGCTGTTCCTTATTGTCTGGTCCTGGAGACGCTCGGTCGTTAAACTAATTCAGGATTTACCTCCGTTTTTCGTTGAATTTTTCTTCATAAGGCTTGAGACACACTTGATAAAGGGCTGGAAGCTGATTCCACATCCTGATGGAACATGGATAGAAACCGCTTTTAGATAAAAATGAATCGTTTTTTTAGAAATCTGAATTTTTCCTCGTCTCTCGAAACTTCATTTCGTGTTTTCTCTGGTTTTCATATTTTTTATTATTTTTCTCTTTTCGATGTGCAAATATTTAACGTCATCGAGTGTCCAGATATCAGCCTTTTGGAATTACCAGTACTTTCTCTTGACTTTAAATGTCCTTTTAGAAAACTCTCTCTCTCTCTCTCTCTCTCTCTCTCTCTCTCTCTCTCTCTCTCTCTCTCTCTCTCTCTCTCTCTCTCTGAGTAAAGGAAGTTGATATGATGACTTCTCAAATTTTGTTCATGCACATTGGCTGCAACTCTCTCTCTCTCTCTCTCTCTCTCTCTCTCTCTCTCTCTCTCTCTCTCTCTCTCTCTCTCTCTCTCATTTAAAATTTTACCACTTTTAAAGCATGTAAGCAAGTAGACAAATTGTTTTGGGCAGTTATTCTCGTCGGGGTTTTAGTTCAGTCGTGAATCAACGTGCAGAAACACAGAGGAAAAAAAAAAGGCGTCCAGAAGAGAGCGTTTTTAAAGTGGCAGGGATTTCTTCGACTGGCTGGGAGAGTCTGAACATCTTTTAGGGAAGAAGTGACAAGGCTTTTGGGAGGGTTATCAGCAGCTAATTACAGCCTTCTCTCTTTGTCTAGCGCTTCCCTTCCCGTCCCTTTTCTTAGCCTTCCGTCGCATATTGAACGCCACCACCCTTCCCCGGGAACCCCCCTTCCAGTCCCTTCCTTCCTTCCCTCCCCTCCAGTCTATCCCTTCCCCGCAAGAATGGCCCCTCGACCTCCCCCTCCCCTTCCTCCAGTCCCTTTAAAATAATGAGTTTGTCGAGCGCGATAATACTTTATAATTGCCAAAGTTTGCGATCGATGAGAAATGTCGGGATGGTTCTCGTCGTCCATCGGCTGTTTGTCATTTGCTGGTTTTTTGTTTTGTACCCTGCCATTGTTATTAGTTAACCCTCCGCCCCACCCCACCCCACCCGACAGCCCTCACTCCACACCTCCACCCCACCCAACATCATCGGCAACTTCACCTCACCCACCTCGCTTCTCCATCCCTGCCGGGCTTTGTTTTCTTTTTTCGGTTGGAGTTATGAAAACAGAAGAAAAAACTTTCGCTTTGCATCGCATCAACATTCTTATGCTGCCTTTCCAGACTGCTGAGAGAGAGAGAGAGAGAGAGAGAGAGAGAGAGAGAGAGAGAGAGGAAAACGAATAATATCCAAATTATCTAAATGAAAAGTTCCATTCATATTGAGCAACAGGTGAACGCGTACCCTACGAGGTTAGGGTATGGAAAATGGCTTTAAACTATGATTATGGCTTCTAGGTCAGTTTTCTTGAAGTCATGGCCAAATGTTGAGGAGGCTATTTTGCTACCTAGAAGAAGACTAAGGTTATGGAAACGTTAAATTTGCCCCCCCAAAAAATATAGTTAAATTTTTTTAGAATAACAAAAATTAAAGCGACAATAAAATCGCAAAAACCTCATGTCCAGAGGCTGCATATTAGATGTGGCCGAATAGACATCTTTCTGATCTTGTTTTCCGAGGCCATCCTCTCGGTGGGAAAATGAAAAGTTGACCGGAAAATCTGAGGAACACTACAGTATTACCCTTGGATTAAACATTTTATGGGGTCGGTGTTGCGAAAGTTATAAGCGGTAGGAAGTTCTGAATGCAATTGATTTGAAAGTTTATGTATGAATTATGCCGATAACTGTAACAGGATTAGTAGCAGTCATATTTATTACTAACTTTTTTATAAGGCTAACCGTAAATTCATCCATTTGCATTGGTCGTTGGATTGCAGTGGCTGTTGTATTTCTTAGTCAGGTTCAGCTAAGGACGTTATTTATCGTCTCGCAAATGTTGTTCCCCCATTTGTTTTATCGTGATAAATTGCAAAAGTCAAGAAAGCACTTTATAGTGTGAGACCTTGAATGACTGTATTTATTTATTACTTTTTTTTTGTACAATTACGCACTTTGTTTGTAAATCAATAATCTCTACTTTTCATGCCACAAACAAGTTTTCCGTTACCCGAGTCCACTCCGTCTCTTCTTCACCGTCAGTGTGCGTCCATACTAAAATAAGGTTTTAAACAGACAAAAGCAATCTATCACAAACAGGTTTGAAAACAAGTCAGCGACCGTCAGTGGAGGACGAAACTTTTGCTGAGTAACCGTGTGAACCTCTGTCAGGACTAGCAGTAAGTTGGTGACTTATTGAACCTGTTTGTGATGTTCGTGTGTTTAACCCATGTTTTTCGTGTGTTTAACCCATGTTTTATTGTAGTGTTTAGGCACCCTTGGTGTGTCACTCTATTTTACTTGGTCTCCCTATATTCACTGCTTAAGTAGTTCCTCGTTGGCGAGTCGGTAGAGTTCTCGGCTAGCATCCTGCTAGACCCAAGTTTGAGTCTCCGGCCGGCCAATGAATAGTGAGAGGAATTTATTTCTGGTGATAGAAATTCATTTCTCGGTATAATGTGGTTCGGATTCCACAATAACCTGTAGGTCTCGTTGCTAGGTGACCAATTGGTTCTTAGCCACGTAAAATAAGTCTAATCCTTCGGGCCAGCCCTAGGAGAGCTGTTAATCAGCTCAGTGGTCTGGTTAAACTATGGTATACTTAACTTCTCTTCACTGCTTAAGTGCTTGTGTAATTTCATGCATGACAAATTATTATTTTATGGGAGGTAAATTATCGTGTTAACATTATCTTAAGATTCTCCGTCTGAAGTTGAAGTTGCACTCGGGAGTCGACTCGAATAAACTTTCCTCAGTACTGCCACTGTAAAGCGAAGCTGGTTTGCAGATATTTCAATTATCTTTCAAGACCCTCTGACCGTATTTGAAATATCCTTGACTTTGAAAGACGAAGAACGCTCTTTGATATTTGGAAGCTGATAGGTTTCGTTATACTTATTCCAAGGATTTGTTGCCATCGCTTTTGTCTTAATAATTTCAAGTGTATTGTTTCTTTCTAAACAGTTGATAATCCCTTTATTTTCTGTACGTCGAGATTGTGTTTCCTAGTTGCCTTGCTGATCCATTAAAGATGCATTATCTCTCTCTCTCTCTCTCTCTCTCTCTCTCTCTCTCTCTCTCTCTCTCTCAATAATTTTCAGTACGTGCTTTTGTTTTCATACTTAAATAGACATATCTTGCCTTTTTCGTGAGTCGTAATTGCATTCCAGCGTTATTCATTAAAGCGAATAATGGTCTTGTAATACAGCGCTGCGTAGTCTCCGAGCCCCGCCTCATTACCAGCGGTTCTTTGCATGTTTATTGAATTAAGGGAAACAATATACTATAATTAGATTGATAACCGGCCTTGGATACACTAGCAGCATCCATTTCATCATCAGCCTCAGAGGAATCTTAATCATCTGGGTACGAGCTCAAAGCACTGTCGAAGATGATGATGATGATGATGGTTAACGTTGAATGAATGCCATCGGTGTGTACGAAGTGGTCGACTTCGTTCCTTTTGCTCCCTCAGAATTCTCATTAGATCTCGACTGATATCCGCCTCCGCTTCTTTTTCCCGAGGATTTGAAAATTTCTGATATTAAGTGACATTTGTTTCGAATTTGCTCCAGCGTATTGTATCTGTTTTCCTTTTTTCTATAGCTTCTTGTTAGGCCTGTTTTCGAGTTTCTTTACGCGTGATGTATTTATAGTTGAATTTATACTATCTGTCTGTGTATCTGTTGTTAGTTATATAATTTCTAAGTTATTAATCTAAATCTTTTGTATTTGAATTTAAGGCTGCGTGAAGTTTCTTTACGCACTTTTTTTTATATTTATTTTTTGTTTGTAAATTTCTCTCTCTCTCTCTCTCTCTCTCTCTCTCTCTCTCTCTCTCTCTCTCTCTCTCTCTCTCTCTGAACATAGTGCGCCTGTGAGTGTCTTATAAGTGAAAATATATAAATTTTTAGAAAAGCTTATTTAATTTCTCAGCACTCGCAGCGCCCCGTTGCTTCTCACAGTAACAGTTTGACTTCTTTTGAGGCCAGGGGCATTACGCCCAAACCTCCTCTTTTATCCGGTCCTTGGGAAGATGTTGCCTTCAGTTTCTTTTCTTTGCTTTCAAGGATGGGGCTCTTAGACCTATCTTCATGTTCCCACCTATAGTTCATGGGAGAACAAGAAGAAACATCATGCGATATAACAGAGATGGCGAGTCCGTCCTTGTAGAGTCAGTGGAATAAACAAAAATCAACGTCATCTTATTATATCAGATGACTTAGCATACCACAATCATTCTGTGACAAAAATGACATACCGATTCATTTTGCCAGCAATCACATGACGCGATTTCGAAATTGTTATCGAAAGTGCCTGTATATTTTGTCAGGAGAACCTTGATCATTAGTCTTTGCAAAAATTTTTATTTGGTTATTGTTTTTATGCGCCGCCGACAAACAACAGGATTTATTCTGAGCCATGGATTAGTGAAGGGAAAGTTGGCAGACATGTATGCATGAGAGAGAGAGAGAGAGAGAGAGAGAGAGAGAGAGAGAGAGAGAGAGAGAGAGAGAGAGAGAGAGAAAATCTTGAAATGCGTCCTCATTGTATATGTATTGTGGATATATTGAATTATTGTCCATGGAGAAAAATAATTTATTTGCTCTAAGATTTTCACCTTATCTTGATGAAAATGTGTGTAAAGGTAGACTTATAAATTTAATATTATAAACATATTGGATTATTGCCCATGGTGTGATTTATTTTTCCAAATGCATTTGACCATAATCCTTCAAGGAAAAAACCATTCCAGCCATGTCTGCTTTTTCCTTGTATCCAATGCATCTAGTAAATCTAGGTCTTTTAAGTCTATATATATATATATATATATATATATATATATATATATATATATATATATATATATATATAATGTATATATATATATATATATATATATATATATATATATATATATATATATATATATATATATATACAGTATATTCACACTATAATGCATCACATGTTGCTGGATTTTTCTTCATATATATATATATATATATATATATATATATATATATATATATATATATATATATACATACATACATACAGTATATTCACACTATAATGCATCGCATGTTGTTGGATTTTTCTTCATATATATATATATATATATATATATATATATATATATATATATATATATATATATATATATATATATATATATATAATTACTAATGGGGTGCAGGAGTCTCCATTAACATTCCAGATTTTGTTTATGATATTGTTAAAAACAAATCTGCATTCTTTTACACAACTGGATCAGACTTATCATAGAGCCAGTCAAGAGAAAGGAGGAATTTAACAATAAACTGAAAGGTTTTCATTTTAATCATTATTTTAAAATTCTCAGTTTTGATGTAAAGTCCCTATTTACTAGGATACCAGGAGGCAAGCTGCTTTCTCAAAACACTGGTTCAGTGATAAGTCTTATTAAGCTTTGTGTAGAAGGCTGCTAATTTGTTTTCAACAACGAATTTTATCGACAAAAATTTGGTATGATACTGGGATCTTCTGTCCCCATATTGTTAATTAATATATAATTGGAACTTTTGAAACAAGGTGTCTTCCTGGAATATTTCCAGTCGGTATTCCTACGATAAGGCATGCAGAGGATACTTTTGTGTGTGGCGTATTATGCAGATTGCAGATAAATTTATTGACCAATTAAACAGCTTGACACCTTGAATAAGAATTAGAGGAATTTATTTCTGGTGATAGAAATTCATTTCTCGCTATAATGTGGTTCGGATTCCACAATAAGCTGTAGGTCCCGTTGCTAGGTAACCAGTTGGTTCTTAGCCACGTAAAATAAAATCTAATCCTTCGGGCCAGCCCTAGGAGAGCTGTTAATCAGCTCAGTGGTCTGGTTAAACTAAGATATACTTAACACCTTGAATAAGATTCGCCTTAGAGAACCATTAGTGATTTTAAATTCACGTTTTGTAGGAAGCCTACAAATGTAAATTCTTATTTATATTTTTATTTCTATCATCATGAAGGAACCAAGAGCATGGATTTTCACCCATGTTTTCAAGGGAACTGATCAGCTCGAAGTTGAATTACAGAGGGTTTGAGAAACCGGAACAGTTTTACAATGTCCATTTTGTTTTCGTATTTAGACAGAGCCTTTCTTAACTCAAAAAGCATATTTTATCCAGTAACAGTCCAAAAGTATTTTAAAGAACCTACATCTCTGGCTTTATGACAGTCGACTTGGCACCCTTTTTTGGACTATTGGCACGTTCGATAACACTTTGGCCTTTAAAAATGAAAATACTCTCAAAGGCTTAATTAGAAATCCACCTTTGGATGCATTTATGAAATTCGGGGCGGTCGGTGTAATAAAAAAACATGTCAAAGTAAAAAGGGTTTATCAAAGAGAATAACGCAGTGTAAATAGAATGTTAAAATAGGTGCTAAATCTAGTCGTTTGTACATATGAATGATTGTAACCTTGGGATGAATTGGACACTAAGGAAAATGAATGTTGTAAGGAGGTGGTGAATCGTTACACAACAGAATTCTGTATAATAAGGAGATAAATAGTATTTTAAATAATTTTTTCCATTTTATGTATTGTTGTCACGAGGTGACGTAAACGAAGTGCTACTTAGTTTTGAGTATGCAAACATTCGTATATTTAATCCTCAGCAGTTTTTTCAAGGTATTTCTTTCTCAGCCTTCACGTAAATCATATTATTATTGCTATTGTTCCTACCGATGAGACAAACCTCCTGTAGTTACTTGAGTCGCTGACCTGTAAATAAACAAAAAATACTCTATCTTACCACACAACATAGTTATAGTATATACTCTATAGTATATAGTGTATAGATATGGTATATAGGCTACTTCCCTAGTTATTATTATTATTATTATTATTATTATTTAAACAGTTTAATCAGACCACTGAGCTGACTATCAGCTCTGATAGGGCTGGCCCGAAGGATTTGGATGAAATGACAGGTCTAGGCTAGAAGCCTAGCATTGGGACCAAATAGGTCATTCGATATAGTAATGAATGAATTACTTTCCTAGTAAGAGATGGGCGGTTCAGATCCAGATTGAGGAGGTACTTGCGACCACCACCCTCATCCTCCTCCTCCTCCTCCTCCTCCTCCTCCTTCTTCTTCTTCTTCTTCTTCTTCTTCTTCTTCTTCTTCTTCTTCTTCTTCTTCTTCTTCTTCTTCTTCTGAGTAAAATGCAGTTATCTGAAAAGATTACTATGGAATTAAATTAGATTATAGAAAAAAACTGGAAGTATCATGCAGGGTGTACCCTGATTTTATAACAAAAATCAGATTTTTTTTACAGGGAAAAGTAAATCCTAATTCACAGAAATCCTAAATCTATGTTTTGAAGTATGTTCGATATTCAGTAAAGTAATTTCAACTAAATGACCTCGATATACAAGATATGCTTTTGACATACAAGAAACGAATAATATTAGAGAGAGAGAGAGAGATTGATTGATTGATAACAAAAAACAAAGATAATTATTATGCGAAAAGCAAATCAGTAAAAATGTGGCGTTCAGAATCATCACTGGTAATCAATTAGGTTTAATGCGCGAACTTAGTATTGTTTTCTAATTTGAATTGCAATTAGATAAAGATTGTGAACATTACCTGCATAAAAACGTAAAAATAAAAACAGAAAAAAAGGAGAATCGTGAAAAGTCGCAGACATTTCTAAACGTGATGACGAAAGCGTTATGTAGTCATTTCAGCATCGTAAACAAATCATGCGACAAAAACAACAGTTTCAATACTAAAAATTCCCGGAACTTTCGTGGCTCATCAAACTCGTGGGGCCACAATGAGGAAAAATATAAAATTACTGTATAAAATAACGTAGAGAAAAATCGATGGTTTTTAATACCCGTAGTCATCGGTGCACAAAACTAAAAACAAGTTCTTCGCCAGCGAAAAAAGATTTTTTCGTTTTTATTTTTACTCTACAGAAAAAAAAGTTACTAAGAGGAAAAAAAGAAAATATATTTTTAATTTCCCTGGTGAATTTTATTCGTGTCCAGATATATCCTCAATAATAGCAACCACCCAATTCACATCCATTCTATTTCCTGAGATGGGGCTGAATAAGCAGGCAGCCTTTCATTCAGTATTTTCAGGTGCGTTAATAGAATTAGATATTATTTTTAGGAGATATGAGTGTATATATATATTAATATATATATATATATATATATATATATATATATATATATATATATATATATATATATATATATATATATATATATATATATATATATATATATATATATATATATATATATATATATATATATATATATATATATATATATCTCACTCACATCAGTTGAAAGGCAAGGACGCTGTCAACAAAGCGGTGCTTTGTTTCCAACTTCTTGTATGACTTGTGTGGCTTTGATGACAGCGTCCTCGCCTTTCAGCTGAAAGACCAACTGATAAAGATTCTGTTCCACACGTGATTGTGTGTTGATTATTTATATATATATAATTAATATATATATATATATATATATATATATATATATATATATATATATATATATATATATATATATATCAGAATTTCAGTTTGAATGTAGTGGTAAGAGTTTGAGTGTAACCGTGATGAAGTCGTGTCCTTCCTCAGACGTTATATCATCATGTGCAAAATAGTTCGTGTGTAGAACAATTCATCTGGCGTGAAATAGATAATATTTTGGTCCAAGAATTATACGAATCGATATGTGACATATATAAGGTAAATAGACCACATGCAATTTTTAAGTATCAGATACAATGAAAAGGCTAAACACTAACACGGTACCTATTGTTAGAAGTCTATGTAATTAAGACGATAAAGTTGATAACGGTATGAAAGCAATATTTAGGGAAAATTAATAACTACTTAAATAAGAAACTAGAGTATAAATACCGATTAAGATGTTGCTGCAGTGTTAATGATGACGATAATGATGATAGCTGAAATAGGATTTGGTAAATAGCTAAATACTTCTTAGTTGACAATAATGGATAAGCTCAAATAACATTTACCGAAGAACTCAATGCGTTAGAGTTGAGGATATAATATGCCCTGTCAATATCCACAAGTTTATATGAAACGAAGCTCAATCGAATGAATCAGATGGCCTCTGTTTATTCATTGTCGGGAGTATAGTGCAGCAGCTGTCATTTGAGGTTTCGTTTCAACACACTAGTTTATAGATATTCGTAGAAGTCATTGTATGAGCATCATTTTGAAATTTGTTCTCAAGAACACTCAAGGTGGGCAATGGTGTCAAGGTTCAAGTACAGGTATGAACTGGTACTTAAGTTTGTGGGTCTTAAGTTGATATTGTAAAGTGGAGAACTGATTGTCCCGGTAATATTACTAGGAGCAAGGATGGAGGCAGAGACATCGATCAGGATTTGAAGATGTCATTAGCTTAAAACCATGAAAGAACTTACCTGGTATTGTCGCCACAAGAACTTTGTAAAGTGAAACCAACAGGAGTCATAGATTAACAGTAACAGTGTCAGTGGTTATGATAGATCGATTGGAGAAAACCACTCGGTCATTAAAATGAAAATCCTTTCCTGTTCAACGATCCTAAGGAAACACACCGAACTAAAGATATTGGCATACTGACGAACACACTATAAATAATAACAGTAACAATGGCAATAATAAGTATGATAGTGGTTATGATAACTTAGTTCAAATTACTGTGAATTTACTGAAATTTACGTATAGAACTGACGTTAGCCCAATCTTTATTATTTATGCAATTACTCAGGGACATCAGTATTTCGCTCGCCAATTATGCAACATTCAGTACTGTGGACTGGAAAGGACTTTTTAATGAAGTTTTAGTTAGGTTTCAAGTGAAACCAAGGAAGTTAATTAAATATGCACTGAGTTAATCTTTTTATTTGAAGCGAGGTTCATTATTAATTGGTTGAGTGTTAGTAAATGGTGTTAAACTCTATATTTTGATGTTCTTCGCAATTCGGTTTAATGACTATATGAATTGACATTTAAGTCACTGTCCATTCCATTTCTAGACTTTCGGAATACCTATCTGAAAATTCATATTAATTGTAGGGATATTCATAGATGTTACATTTTCTCCACAATTGGTAGAAAATTTTGTAGCTAGTCGGTGAAGGTTCCCTAGATAGTCTATATTTACTGGATTGCTTTTAGGATATATTTTTAGATATATATATATATATATATATATATATATATATATATATATATATATATATGTGTGTGTGTGTGTGTGTGTGTGTGTAATTCTAATTCTCGGAACATGTCGGGACCGCTGTTTGGTTGTACTTGGTTGTAGAAATTGTATTAATCTATTCATTACTGTATGACGTATCAGACTTAGAATTGTAATATCTTGTATGTTGTCCTTTTGGCGAGAGGAAAATATCTTTCCCTCTAGAGCTTTTCTCTTAGTATTCGTTATCTGCGAAAGACGAAGCTAAAGTTATTGATTCCCTTGCGTCTTAGTTTTCAAGGCCACTTCATTAAAATTCAGCCATTTGCAATACGAGCTTTGAACTTTTAATCATTCAGCGTGTTGTCATAATTCTGGCTGTCATCACCATGAAGTCTGCATAATACGTTTTTCAGGCTAATGATAATTTGCATATTACATTTTTCATGCTCCCGGGGTATAATTTAAACTTCACTACGTAGCCCAAATTACCCTGCCAAAATTTCATCAGCCTTGAGAGAAAAATTAATTTATCTAGTTAGCCTGAAAGTGCCCTGACGGCGTAATGTCGTTGGCAATGCCCAACGAAAATAAAAGTAGGGCTGCCTAATATTCATTGAACTATTTTTTCTTTTTTTTTTTTATTTTGCCCCCATTCTGAAGTTCAGTCCTGCCACTCTCCCCTCCCCTCCCCTCCTTCCCCTTTTCTTCCCCCTTTTTCCCTCACTCTCATATGAATAGCCATGTCCTCTTCACACACCGTGTGTGCACCCAATAAGGATTTAGTTGTAGATATATATAAACTGGCATTAAGTCTCCATATTGGCACTGTGACACGATGACGTTCATTGACTCATACTGAAACATCATAATCGCATAATTGCAACAAATCGCATATTAGTGGTTCCTCCCTGATACACTCGTATAGACTCGATTTATATTTGTTTTTCGGGACCTATCTGGTAACTGAAATGAGAAAATACGATTTCAGTTGAGATGTCAACAGCTTGTCTTAGAATTTTAAAATGAAAAGACTCATCTGAGACTAAATATGCATGTATAAGTCGCCGTAATAACCAAAACTATGCTGTATTTTATACGTAAATTACTGTAGAGAAGTGGTGATGCAGATTGACAGGAAGAATGGTGTCTGATAGTAAATACTGTTCGCCGTTGTTTGAATATACAAGATTTTCCTTCCAAGCTCATCAGTAAAATAAATAAGCTAACACCTTTGAGCAGAAATACGAAATGTTTATAATCTCGGAGTTGCGTCTATACAAACAGTTGTCTGTTGTTAACCACGTGTGTAAACTATTAGTAATGGTAGTTTAGAATATTGTTGTGAAATAAACGCATAGCTAACTTTACCATCTGAGACCATTAGGAATTATATATATATATATATATATATATATATATATATATATATATATATATATATATATATATATATATATATATATACAACAGGCTTGTGACGGAAAGTATTAATTCAAAGTACATCAAGAGAAGTGGCTAACACTATTGACAGATCCGATTCGTACCTTCGGTTTTAGTCAAGACAAATGCATATGGGATTAATATAATTCTTATACCAATAATTTTTCGTTGTAATTCGAGCAGCGTTAAATTATTTAACACTGCCCGAATTACAAACTAACAAATAATAATACATGACTGTCCACAAAAGTAAAAGGTTAGATAAAAGAATGTGAATACAGTTTAATTGAAGGACATTTTTCTAAACTCTATAAATGGAATCACTTTTATTGTCAAAAATGAGTCGACCTTGCTCTTATTTTTTTGCCTCAAAAATGCAGCACGATAGTGAAAAGAGTAGCTCATGGCGTATGAGTTCCTTATAAAAGAAAAATACAAGTTCTTGCTTGTCCTCTATTCTTTTCACCTTTTTTTCTAGAAGTAGGAAAAGAGGTATATTCTTTTTTCCTGCCTCATCTGGGCTCCCCAGTGGCCAATCGAGTGGAAGAATACTTTCGCGTGGGTGAAGGCTTATTGAAGACACCTTTATACAGGGAAGAATTTCCGTTTATTTTTCGTATTTTGTTCCGTTTTTTTCCCTGTTTACACCGAGATGGTTGGGCAGTTCATGTATTTCTTCAGGTGTTTATCTGTTATAAGTATATATATATATATATATATATATATATATATATATATATATATATATATATATATATATATATATATATGTATATATATATATATATATATATATATATATATATATATATATATATATATATATATATATATATATATATATATATATATATATATATATATATATATATATATATATATATATATAGTAATCCCTTGATTATCCAGATTAAAAAGTCAAGGCCCTGTTGGATAATGGCAAAATCCAGATAATGGGGAGTAAAAATTCTACGGGTGTGCAAAAGCAACTCTGTACCGTTCCTCACCTAACCTTGTCAATACCGCATAGCCATGAACACTAAATATGCTAATAAAAACATCCATCACGCTTGAAACTGAAAACTTTATGCAAAAACCAATGATCTATCTAATTTTCCCATATTGATAACAAGGCGAACTCCATAAATACATTTAGAAACAAAAAGAGCAAATTCCTTCTTTTTCACTTGTATGTGACTTGCAATATGGTAGGCTACACAATGTTTTACATTCACCCCAAACGCTGTAACAATACAGTAGCCCCTTTTTTTCTTGTATGCAACACAATTGACAGTTTACACAAACAGTTTTTATCATTTCCCCAAAATACACCATACACAAAAAAATGTAAACCTCTTCCTTTTCTCATGTTTTTCTGATAAAAATCATATATATATATATATATATATATATATATATATATATATATATATATATATATATATATTATATATTTTGGGAGGCTTTGTCCCTGGTCTGGGTGTGTCGGATAATGTCAAGTTCTGAGTAAGGGCAATCTGGATAAGTGAGGGATCACTGTATAGGAATTTTTGTTACATACACCGTAACATATTTTTATAATCACAAACATTAGGCTCCAAATGTCATTTAGTACCAAATTCGATTAACGCTTGGAATAAACACCGAGATGGAATTTATGAGTAATAACCAATGCGTCACCAGGTGGACTCGAACCAGTGAGTGGATGAGGAACGACAGTTTTTCAGTGATGCTGACCACTGGGCTATCAAGAGGGGTAATAATTTGACACCAACTCTGTCATACATATACCTGGCGAATTCAGGTTTTTGTACCTAGAGTCGATATCAACCTTATACACATATATGAAAATATCTATACATATACTGTGTATATATATATACATACATACATATATATATGTATATATATATGAATATTTTTTACTGTAATCTATTATTGTACCATGGAATTAAAAAGATCCATAGGGACACTGCTTACAGGTTGCAACCATATATTTTGAATACCAAAACTTTGGTAGAATTTATGATTTCAGCTCGAACCTGCCAGCATTTCCGGCTCTCTTTGAGAACTTTTTCAAGAGTCAAATCATTTTAAATTCGAGCTCGACCCTGCATCTACCGATTCCCTCTTAGTGTAAACACAGTATTATGGTTTCTCAGCAAGTCTTTAACGGTGAAGTTGCTTGCTCCATGCCCAATTCCCTGATTCCACTCATAAGTTTTGTGTGTGAGTGTGTGTGTATGTGTGTAATAAGTATAGTCTAAGACAGAGGTTCCCAAACTTTTTGTTCCTCGGTACCCCTTGGGCTTTTTTGTAGGTTCCCATGTACCACTAACACTAAAAATTAAGCTTGATATTAAAAAAGAACATTTTAATATTTTGATATTTTAAATTTATGGAGTCTGCATGTGTAGATTACATAGGTATCTTAAATGGTGATAACAGAAATAAAGCAATTGCTGAGGTAATTCATATTTTGATCCAGCACATACAATTGTACAGTAGTAATTATTTTCTTTAGACCAAATGTACCCCCTGAAACGTGCAAATGTACCCCTGGGGGTACATGTACCCCAGTTTGGGAACCCATGGTCTAAGACACGAACCAACAACGCATTTTTTGTGTCATTCCTTTCAAAGTTATTCTCTGCCGTATTCAGGGCCCATAGTATAACAGTGGTGTATTATGCATCTGTCAGAACACAGTATCTAATACGAAGCTCATGGTATCCTAGTTTTTATTGTTTCACATTCTCTGTTGAAATAGGTGTTAGTTACAAAGTTATTTTACCATTCTGAATTCTGCATTTGTGTTTCTGTAAGAAGGCTAGAATTTGTTAACTCAACAGAGAAATGTAACTTTTGTCGTATTGCTCTAAGGATTAGGCATTTACTGTTTCACATTTATATTATGGGCATCATGATCTGAGCGTCTCTAAGTATTTTCATTTTATTTGTCTTGTCTTTCACTGTTAATGATTACATCCATGAAAGGGTTGTATTGCTCAGTGATATCCTCTGTAATAAAAGTGATCTGCAGAGTTTTCTTTGTCGAGAGAGTATCAGAGATGTCCAGATTTTTCAGTTTAATTCAGTTGATTAAAGAACTCTGATAGAGTTCGTAACTGAGACTGGAATTTGTGACGCTTTAAAGGCCTTCTCTTCCCGAGTCATCGAGTCCTGTGTAGAAGTTAGTACAAACGAGAGCTTGCATTCAATCTGTACGGTGCTGTTTAATTTTAACCATGTTAAAATTTTATGATTTTTTGCATGGTCTTGTATATATATATATATATATATATATATATATATATATATATATATATATATATATATATATATATATATATATATATATATACCATAAATCGTAAAATTTTAACATACGTTTACCATATGTATATTAATAATAAAACTTCAGGTTTTTGTACCTAGAGTCGATATCAATCTTATACACATATATAAAAATATCTATACATATACTATATATAATATATATATATATATATATATATATATATATATATATATATATATATATATATATATATATATATATGTGTGTGTGTGTGTGTGTGTGTAAGTGTGTATATATGAATGTCTTTCACTGTATATAATCTATTAGTGTACTATGGAAATAAAAAGGCCCACGGGGACACTGCTTACATGTTGCAGCCATATATTTTGAATACCAAAATATGTATATTGCTATAAGTATCACTACTTCGCAGCCCTCTATGCTAACTTTTAGAAAAACAACAGAGACAGGGAGGCACACTTTAAGACGCTCCCTGCTAATTAAAATTTAACAGTTAAATTCGTTAGGGCCAGTACTCTCACTCGCTCAGCCTTTCCAAAACACCTACCTTAATCTGTTTTTATGACTTTACTGGCCAAAAGACTCTTCTCCCCAGATAGAATCCTTCCTTCACGGGCGACCACATGAATTGCCTACAGCAGAAATTAACGGGAATCGCCCTTGACAGACAGGACATCTGAATTGTCCAGGGCGGCAAACACTGGCAAGAACCAGAGGTCGTGTAAGGCCGACCCGGGGTCAACAACAGCAGAAACAGACAGGCCACTGACCCAGTGACACGCCGCTGTGGACACCTTGTCACCGAACAACCGCTCATCTCTTCTGTATGGCCGATCACCTGCCATCCAAGTCCCACTCGTCTGGGAACCTATTATTCTGCAACCAAGGATCTTCGCTTAAGAAAATAAGGTACTGTGTGGTGGAGAGTGTTCGGTCATTTATCTTATATTCTTGTCTCATTTCGTTTCTTTTTCCCCCTGACTTGTACTTAGACACTGAACATTGGCGGTAATCATTTATCAGTGTTAAAGAATAATGTAACTGAACATAACTTGACGACAGCTCCTTAAGCTTTCAGCATCCTTTTGTAAAGATTAGTCTGTGTTTTGGCTTAACAAGTGATCGTGTTCCGTTCTCCATAAATTGCAGAAAGGGTGTGTGAACCACTGTAGAACCATCTGTCTCCACTATGCCCCTACGTCCATCAATTAAGCTATTCATGCAGTATTATTCCTCATATCTGAGTCTTTATTGAAGGACACACTTAACCTTTTCAGTTGTATGATTTACTTTGAAAGGCGCCAAGAGGCCAGCTTATACGGCTCTTTGTAATTGGTTCTTCTGATTAATGTAAATACATTGAATTAATTTAGACCCTGAGTTTCTCTCCTGAGTCCCTCCATTACTTGCAATATAATTCTACTTAAATTCCTTTTTGTACGAAGTGTTGGTCTCCAGTTAGATGTGTTAGTGCCAAGGTTAGAACTTGCAGATCAACCAACACTCGTACCAAATATATATGATTATGTGTGTGCGCGGTCGCATGTATAAACTATGATAGAATTGAAATTTGGTATAAAAAATTTCATACTGCGTTAAATAAGATGTGCGATGGATATTAATGTTTTGTAAATGACTTTGCGAGAGATTTAAAAGTGTATGTTTTTCGGTAAAATGGAAAAGAAGCTTTGGAAGAGTAAAGGAAAGGTCAGTCTTTTCGATGATATACATTTTTCCGTTTTCCGCTAAAGACGCTAGACATGATGTTGAACAGCAGATTTTATAATTTTTCTTGAAAAATTTTTTCCCAACAGCAAAGAGAAGAATGGTCATAGAAGACATAAGCGTTCAGTAGCTACTCGATTCGATAATGTGCGGTGTTTCCGTATGAGGATAACGAGAGGTTGAAACAGGTTATAATGATGGTGTCAGTTACCTCAACCAAGTTTGCTAAAGGATTTAAAGGGAGTCTCGGTAATCTTCTAAACAGAGGCAGATGAGGATTACTAAGTAGAAAGAACCAAGATTTGTACAGAATTCTATGCAGCAGCTTCCTTAGCAACAAAAATAACGGTCTTTCATTTGGGGTAACTCCTGTTTTGAAAGATGCCACTAGTTACTAGATGGACAGTCTTCAGACTCTTTTAATAACTCGTTTTGTATCCCAGAAATTTTGTGAAAATAGTCATAAATGCAATATAAAATATATATATATATATATATATATATATATATATATATATATATATATATATATATATATGACTATTTATCACATCACCGTGATTCATATACAATCAGAAAGCTTCAAACGTCTTTAATATTATTCACTCTTCTCGGAAGTAATATATTTTCATATTGTTGCAGAAGGGAATTTTAGTTGATATTCCTCGTAGGATCAGACCAGCGACGGACGAGAATCAGGACTACAGTGACACACTAACCAGTGTCAAGTCCTGATTCCTCGTCCGTCGCTGGTTCGATCCCACGGGACGGTGGACTTATATCAACTAAAATTCCCCTTCGGTAACATATATGAAAATATATTATGAGGTAGAGTGAATTGATATTAAAGGACGTTTGTATTTTCGATTATATATATATATATATATATATATATATATATATATATATATATATATATATATATATATATTCACTTCAATTATCAGAAGGTCATTTGTGATATATTTGCTCTTCACCTTGATTGCAAATCACCTTAGTCGAATAGGAACGTAATTTAGTATTTAGTTCGGCAAAGGTGCAGTCAGTAGGTTTTAATGAAAAGCGCCAAGTCCGTTCTGCATCGTGTGGAAGTCTGACCTGACTCCTCCCACCGGTGAGGCGAGTGTTCCCCAGATGTATTTGTTCAAGTTTCCAGAGGATTGATATTTACGTGTGGCTTGTTACCATGGAACTTCTTCATATTTCGGGACTGATTCCTTGTCTCTGTGACTTGAAAAACTTTAAGAAAAATCACTTACAGTTGAATGTTTCTGCGATTTTCATCGACTAAAATTAGCTAGATGTCAGGATCCAAAACGAAACTTATAGTTGATAAGAAAGGACATCACCTCCAACAAGTCTTTCTCTGCGAAAGTAAGTGTTGTATTTGGCTACCAAATTCCATGGCGTTGGCAAATATGGTTTTGATTTAAACAGGAACATTTGAAAAGAAGGCAGAACAATCCACCTCAAAAAGATCCTTTCTCCCAGAATGGAGTAACTTGTTTCTAGTCTGTAAGGTCACCTTGAGTAATATTTTTGTAAAAATGTGATAGACAAACAAGGAACTGACCCCAAAACATTGATTCCTTAGGTGAGATGATGAATATGCCGACTTTATGGTATTACTTGAAAACGCGATGTCAGGAAATGTGAGATGTATTTTTTAAACTAAAGTTATCTAGAAACATGTTTATGGCAAGCGAAAGTATGCATAAAGAAAACGGTTCCCAGTAGTAATTTAATAAACGTAATGAACCTGATTGTACAGTGGCACGAAATATATAAATCTATTGTTTTCTATACATTCACAGAGGCATTTAAAGATTCACTTGAACGCCAGCAGAGCGACAACAGTCTTTTCAATGCTAAAAGATTGAGATAATAAGGTAAATGTAGAAAACGACAAAAACTACTGAAATAATTCCCACAATATAATTAACCAACTTAACGGGTTCTTGCATCGTGTTCAGTTTTATAATACCGTTATTACACCTTTTTTTTCTCATTCACGGGCAACAGTGAAAATTGTCATTTCGTACTTACTGTATTCCTCTTATTAGTAGTCAGTGTATTTTTTTTATCACATGACTTTATTATACAGTAGTAAGATAAAGCTGTGTTCCACAAAAGACATGTGGATAAAGAAAAATCAAAGTCTGCTCCTTTTACTGTTCTTTCGTTCTGTGACTGAACTGAGGTGTTTTAAACTTTTACTTTTTCATTATTCGCAGTAACTGCCACCGCAGCTTGAAGGGAAAGCTTTTATAACTCTGCATATGCAGTTTTTGAGAGAGATTTCAACATGTTAGGTACTCAAGGGAAACATTTGTGTGAGTTTCATTCACATACACTAATAATTCTTTAGCTTGTAAATAGTGCAGAGGAGAAAATGTTAAACCTTGCCTTTTCCTTCTTGAAACGCAAGATTTTACGTCCAGTTGCAGGCTTGTGCAGTCTGGGGGGAAAAAGAAGACTAGGCAATCTAAATCTTTTTTGCTCAAACCCTTTATCGTCTGGACCTCTTTCATTAAATCCCGTTCCAGACGGACTTCCTGCTTCTTGGCTTTCTTTTCCATGTGATCTTTTTAATGAAAGGGGACCCTCGTCTCTCAGAGCAGTCCACTTAAGCCCAGCTTCAACTCTGTTTTGCAATCAAATTATCTTCAGTCTCGATCACTTCTGGTCACCAAGACTTTTTTTTTTTTTTTTTTTTTTTTTTTTTTCACCAGGCAGACGCTCACCTAAGAATTCAGAGGTGATTCGGGAGGAAGACATGAAAAAACAGTTACCAAGAAGTCAAGGCAACTGACGACGATCAGTGTCCTAGCCGTCAAAAGCTTGCACGAGAATGAGAATAGTTGCTGCCAGCATTTTGTTCATACGCTTGTGAATAGCATGGTGATTTGTCCATATTCCATATTGTGGTATGGTGTTTTTCACATTGCTGAAGAGCCTTTTGTATAGATGTGAGAAGCGACTGATGTTGGGGAGTTTCCTGCGCAGTGGTTCATCCACAATTTATGAATAAGTGTATGAATGTTAGCCATCCTATTTCATCTGAAGCCGATTAACGTTTTGTAATATATAAATATATATAGTGAAAGTAGACAGATGTTTCTGGAAATCACAGCCTCAGTAGGAAAAGAAGAGGGCAGGTTAAGAATCACCACATTTTATGCGACGCGTTTCCATGTTTCTTCATAACAACATTCTCAATCCAAAAAGAGACATTACAGTTTTTAATAGTTAAAAGATTGTACAATCATTGATGTATATATATATATATATATATATATATATATATATATATATATATATATATATATATATATATATATATATATATATATATATATATATATATATGTATATATATAACAGAATATATAACTTCTAAAACTGGTTATGAGAAATTTTTTCACATTTTTTATATTAACTGTGTATGCTATTTTTTATTATTGCTGTTTTTCCGTTTTTTTTTAATTGTGAATGTTGCAAGCATCTAATTATATAAAAGATGAAGCCTTACACCTGTGATGAGAGAAATAAACTTTGCAGAATTTTTGCAGGTGATATTATTGAAAAAGAAAACCAACAGTTTTTTTCTTCTGGTGTGCTTTTGTGTCTGACTTCTGGATTGTTTAATGAGTTGCTCTATTTCTCTTTTTCCAGTGTTTGTAATTTCTTTGAAATTACAAACACTGGAATTATTTCTAAGGTTGCTGTATACTACAGAAGAAAACATGCAGAGAGAGAGAGAGAGAGAGAGAGAGAGAGAGAGAGAGAGAGAGAGAGAGAGAGAGAGAGAGAAACCATAAAGGTATTCATGAATATGGGTTGATGTGAACTGTATAAGTGTATATTTGTATAGGATCATAAATGTTTTCCTTTTGACGAACTTTTTATTATGTCAGTGAGCATGCGCACCGAGTTTTCATCTTCATCTTTAACGTGGATGATTTCATTATATGTTTTCTTAAGAGTAGCAATATCAAGAGTGCCAGCTCCGAGGTTCATTAAAGCCTGGAAGTGTTTGCTAGACCTGGGTTTACTTGAAGAGTAGCGACGACTTTTGATTAGTAAGCGTTCACGCGACTTCCTTTTTCAAAATTTTGTCGGTGAAAGTTTTCCACGCGGACGTTTGAATCGTTGGATCGGAGAAGGTTTTATTAACACATTTATGAACATTTGCTGAACAAACTTTTATATTTATGAACATTTGCTGAACAAACATTTACGCGAAATTCTCTTGAAAATGGTTATTTGGGCAGATATTTACACAACTCGGTCATGAAAGCGTTTATTTGACAAATAATTGCCCATGAGAGGTGCTTGCTCTGGAGTAATGGTTTTTTAAACCAGATAGGGGACACAGTGATGGTATAGAGCAGAAATAACTATTTGGTGTATAAACTATTAATAATAATAATAATAATAATAATAATAATAATAGCTACCTGTTATGATTAGTAGTTCAGTAATCATAGCTATAAGGGTATTGAAATATATATAATTTCCTTTGTAACTATGACGTTATGTATTCTTGGGATTGTAGCTAAAGGAATTAGGAATCTCTGGTTCCACATAGACATTTTAATGTATGATCTTTTCATGTGAAATCCCTTCCCGCTTCTCTGTCCACACTAACGTCCTTAGCCCTAATTTGTATTCTAGGTTTAATTCTAGGTAGCAACACGCTACCGACTCGACCACGAGAGATATTATTATTATTATTATTATTATTATTATTATTATTATTATTATTATTATTAAAATTATTATTATTATTATTATGGCATAGTGGCATGAGTCTTGAAATGGAGAACCAAATCCACAGTTATGTATATGCACATAAATATTTAAAGATAAATCTGTACAGCAAGCTTTCGGGAAACTGTTCGATTCCCCGAAAGCTTTCTGTACAGATTTGTCTTTTAATATCTGTACATATACATAACTGTGGATTTGTGTCTCCATTATTATTATTATTATTATATTTCTGCCTCAATACACTGTTGGCACATACGAGTAACCTCCATCTGCTCTCTCTCTCTCTCTCTCTCTCTCTCTCTCTCTCTCTCTCTCTCTCTCTCTCTCTCTCTCTCTCTCGTCCCGGAGGAGATAATGCCTAATGAATGTTGACCAGGCCACATTGCTTATCCACTTAACACTTTTTAAACACGATAAAACTCAGAGAAATGAGTTTGCAAACGGCGTTAATGAAGGTCGGTGGTGACGTTGTCGTGACGCCAATTGTGTTATCTTATAGTGTTGTCAGGCAACGCTTCATTTGTGTTTGTCCTTTTATTAGAGAGCTTACGTTATGTTATCACGTATAAAACACACGCACTCACGCAGACTGCAGACACACACACACATACACGCATCCATATATATATATATATATATATATATATATATATATATATATATATATATATATATATATATATATATTAGGTAAGTGTGTAGTCCTGATTCCTCGTCCGTCGCTGGTTCGATCCCACGGACGGTGGGACTGGCATATATGAAAAATATAGAGAGTAGAGAGAGAGTATATGAATCAGAGAGAGAGATATATATAGAGAGACGAGAGAGAGAGAGAGAGAGAGAGAGAGAGAGAGAGAGAGAGACTCGCCCCACCATCGGAATGTACCGGGTTCAACTCCCGGATGAGCCGTAACGCTTAAGGCACAGTCCGTTTACTCCCCTTTTTACACGTGTTGACCAGAGCAAATAATTAGTTACATGATAGTCGGATGACTGTGGCGACCCCTCTTCCCACCTGGGGAAGGTGCAGTTCGCCAAAATGGACCGGATTCTCGGTACGTGGATCGCTCCTGGGCTCAGTCCTCGCAGCCAACCTGAATTTAAATGGGTACCAGCGTTTGCTAGGTTCCAGGAAGCAGGGCGTTGTGAAAGCACCCACACCTTTAATGGTTTACTGAAAGACCAGAAGGCTGTATCCTTCTAGCGCCACTCCCTCGAAAGGGAAAAGGGCGTATGGTGAAAACAGATATACTTATGCTGTTGCAAATACCTTCTTCTAATAGACAACTGCCACCTTGGTAGTGAATGATGCTATTTGGCCATTGCTGTCATAGGAAGTACCAGTCGCTTGAAGTGCTTATATACCAATTCTCAATGTAGGAGAGTGTAGAGTGCATGTTCTGCATGTGGCAGATAAACCTCTTCCCTGTCCAGTGGCAATCACTGTGCGCATGCTAGGAATAAAATAGTGGCATCGGTTTCTCTGAGAATGCCATAAAATACCTAGAGGTATGGGTTTTCAACCTTAAATCCTTTACTTATGTGCAAACGTCGGGTTTTGAATGTGCATAGATTGGTACAAAAGGGACAATATGTATGATAATAATTACAGATGAAAAAAGCTAGATGAGAGTTAAGTGAACGCTTGTGAAAGCTTTAGAAGAATAAAGTATGATTGTTTTTAATGTGGCTGAGAGAGGTAGTGCTGGGGAGGGAGTAGCGCTCGTGTCAGAGATACTGTAGGGACTGGTGAACAATGCAAATGTAATTTTCAAGAGGCTGTGTCAGTCAAATTGTCTCAACATGTGTGATGGAAGTGTACATTGTCCACAACTTGAAAAGAGTGAGTGTGAAAGAAAGTTTACTTGAGAGTCATTTTACGTGCGCGCTTGAGTTAGCAAAAGTAGAAGTGGTGGCTGTGCAATGTGATTTAAAAAGCAAAGACAGGTGCCTTGTGGGTTTTTCTTAGAATGCAGTGAGTAACTGGTTATGAAGAGGTTCGTTGATATTTGGTCGGAAAGGGACTGAACCGTTTGCAAAGAATATTAGTAAGTATATTTTATGAGTATAAGCTGTATGTAATCATAATTTTCCAATTTTATAAGGGACATGACAGATATAATAAAAAGACAAGAGTAGACAGATGTAAACGATTGCGCATAAATATAGCGATTAAACACAAATGCTTTATACAGATGAAAAGATATAATTGAGCAGGAATGATATGAAAGTCATTTTCGAAGGTGAAAATGCTCATGAATTTTCTGAATGCAATGTATCTTACACTGTTGAGTTAATAGCACTCAACTCAACAGTATGAGATACACTACGTAGAGAAAATTCATGAGCATTTTCACCTTTGAAAATGACTCATATCATTCCTGTTCGTCGTATATCTTTTCACCTATATAAAGGATTTGTGTTTAATCACTATATTTATGTGCATTTGTTTATATTTGTCTACTCTTGTCATTTCATTCCTGTTCATCATGTATCTTTAAACCTATATAAGGGATTTATGTTTAATCACGACATTTATTGCCATAGTTCATATATCTATCCATTCTTGTCTTTTATTATAAGCTAACACTCTCCATTTGCTGATAAGGTACTGTAAATGAAGGGGATTGATAATTTTTATTAGGTTGGAGTCAGAACAGCATGCAGGAGAAGAATGATACCGAAAAAAAGCATACGCGGGAATAGGTAAAAAAAATAAATAAATGACGGCAACATCGTGCAATACTTTGACATCCAATTTTGTTATTGAACATCAGCCAGAAATGTAGTTGTGTACAGTTATATGAATATTCACAAATTAGAATTATTTAAGAAGTATAAATTCAGAAGTAATAAAATGGGCGTGACATGAATCGTGATTGTCTCTTTGCTTTATGAATCCAAGTTTTTTAAAATTAATAGATTAGGCATCATTTAAAATTCTCTCTCTCTCTCTCTCTCTCTCTCTCTCTCTCTCTCTCTATATATATATATATATATATATATATATATATATATATATATATATATATATATATATATATATATATATATATATATATATATATATATATATTTATGTACTGTATATATGTAAATAAGGATCGCTGACATTCTTCATACTGAAGGCATGTATATTGACATGGAGTGCATTGGCTGGGTCCAGTGACCCTTGAAAAACTAAGTGAAGGGTTCTTATAGAATTTTTTCAAAAATCTGGGAAAGGATAGAAGGAAGCGCTATGTGATATTAGAAATATAAGAATAATACACAGTTCTAATTTGATTAATGTGATCTAAATAATGCCCAGTTTCTTTTAGCATGGACATTTTGAATGCAGGTAATGGAGTGAAGTTATGAGTAAACCTGTTGAAGGTTAATTACTTGAATATCTTGGATTAGCATTAAGCAGTAAAGCATATCTTTGTCACGAATCAAGTGGACGCAGGCTGCTCGAGATTTTATGCACAAACGTGTCTTTGAGAAATCACGTTTAATTTCGATTAGGAGCTACTTGGAAGCGTTTCCAAGCGAAAAATGACCAAAGAGTCTACCGTGTTTCAGTTTGCAGTTTTTACACGTGTGTGCACATAACAGTGAATGCTGCCGCTTGTAAGTGTACTCGCTTATTTTTCCTTATACTTAAGTATTTTTAAATGTACATATAGTATATTCGATTATGAATTTGTATTCGTGTTCGTATCTGTGGAGGAAGTCCTCCGACTTGACATTCAGTGAATTCAGAGCATTGTATAGTAGTTTTCAGCGTCAGTGTTTCGCAGATTTTCCTGTTGAATGAGATCCTTTTTTGGCGAAGCACTTTTTTATAAATGTATTGTAAAGTCTGTTCAGTGCAAATAGAGACGTGAGGGTTTCCCGGAAAACAGCGATTCGCCTCGTGACTGGAATTCTTTCAAAGTCGATGCCTTCGTGGAAAACACCCACTGGAAGAGCACAAAGGGAGTTCTATGTGTAGACTAACATCAGGGACGTTGATGGGAAAGCAAAAGCCATGGCCATCAGAGATTTAGATTTAGATCATGTGCATTCGCAGATTCATGTTTAGATTTTGTACATCAAGAGAAGTTTATTTATTTAACTGTGTACAGTAAGCATGATACTTTTTTTTTTTTTATTTCGGTAATATGCATCCTCTGATGTTCAGGTTTCCTGTTGTTACATCAGTTTTACTCTTAAGATAAATTAACATTTCCAGTGTCATGAGTCTTTTGTTTTAAAAGTAATCTTAAGCATCAGACCCACAAACCACAAACACACACACACACACACACACACACACACACACACACACACACACATATATATATATATATATATATATATATATATATATATATATATATATATATATATATAATATGAAAGTATGTATGTAAATGTGTTTGTGCATTTATAAAGATTTACCCTGGGCTCACGTACACAAATTCATCTATTGTGTATCTTATTGCATTAAACTTGCTACTTACGGAATTTGTGTTCTGTTATTGAAGAAAGTTTTCCCTGCTATTGGGAAAGTTTCTTGTGTGTATTACATGAGCGTTACTATGTTCAAGCAAAATATTCGATGCATCCAGATTAGACCTTCAAGGGCTGTTCTTTACGGCAGGAAATCCCAAGCGCTTAATCCCTCCAGATGTGAAAAGTGAACTAAAACTTTGGAGAGCCTGGAAGAGGTGCTGCCCTTAAGGAACGAATGCCTTTTCTTCCTCTCACAACTCCTTTCCAGACTCCTCTTTCCTCTTATCTGACCTCCCTTCCTTTCTTTCTCCCTTCCTTCCTTCCTTCACTCTCCAGTTGCCTGTCGTACTCCAACGCTCATTAATAGACGCCCTGTGCATTTTTGCGTCGTTTGCGTTCGATAATATTCACTTTTTATTTATTTCGCTGGGATAAATTTCTTTTAGTTTCATCACAATTTGCAATTGTATAGAAGAAATAAGGAAAAATGTAAAAGATTCGTACAAGTAAAAAGTTGGAATTGTGTGTTGCCTGGGTTAAATCGTGTTGTGCTTGCTTATTACACACACACCGAAGTATACCGATATGTGTGTGGCACCCTGACGCGATTATGAAACATTCACAAAAAATAAGATAAAAGAAGTTCTACCTGGTTCAGGTAATTAATCGGCGCCTTTTGAGCCCGAAGTCGGTGACGAGGAAGTTGGGCAGCCACCTGAAATTGGAGTTCTGTTCGCGCTATGTTCGAGCTTACAAAAGCAGGGCGTGGGACAGAACGTTAATGAACCATGTTGGCCTGATGAACTCGTGCTGCAATTACAAAATGATTGGAGTAACAACCCTTAGTATTGTGGATATTGAAATACGATAGCGATCATTAACAGTAGTATACTGTAGATGTGAATATAGACTGTGAAATAAATTATGCGTGTATAGTCCAAATAGCCTCTGTAGGACATCGTTATTTCAGTTCTAGTGATCAAATTGCAACCCATCTTTTACTAAAGACGACGGAACAGATAAGTTACTGTACATGTATATGCCGAGATATACATCAAGGATGTTCAAGTAATGCTTACATTGGATACATCATAGTTTTTATCCTCTGTTTTAAGCCGCCTATGGCAAAAACGGTCCGCTTTTTCCATCTCGGTCTTCCCAGAGTTGAGTGTTATTTTTCTCCATTAGTTTTTCAAGTTTAACGAAGAGACTTGAGTGACGTGAATCATTTCGCAAAGTGAACAAGAAAACTTCCTTCCAGTTGAATATTTTGCTGATGTGGCTGAGAAGTTTGAAAGTGCGAACCCCTGATCATTTTCTAAACTTTTGATTCCATTTTAAAAATAAATTCTCCGTTATAATTGATGGTGGGGAGAGAAAGAGAGAGAGAATGGGTATTTCTCATATAGTGGATCTCACCTCACGATAATTATAATAAGAGCTTTTAAAACCGCAAACCTCCTCCATGGCTTATTAGTCAATACTATCCCCGGCAAAAAGCCCGAAAGTGGCTTTCCTGTCTCTCACAAATCTAACGACTTGTTGCCAGTCACGAAACTCACCTTCGGTACAAATGTCGTAGAAATCCCCCTCATAATTTATGCATAACCTTTCCAGTGCACAAGCAAGCAAATGGAAAACAAACTAACAGGCAACCGTATCAACATCATAATTATGAAAAAGTCTATCCCCAACAAAGAAACGCAAACATGCACACACTCACACGCACTTTCACACACACACACAACACACACACACACACACACACTACAACCATGTACAGTAATGCATCTAGTTCCATTAACATCTGCCCAAAGGTGTTCCCTCACTCGCCTTACACTGAATCCCTTCCTTACCAGTATCTTTATTACACTATCTGTCCAACATTGTGTAGTCCTCTCCTCTCGTTTTTCTTGTTGCTTCAGAATTACATTTTCTTTTGACCAGCTTATCATCCGTCATTCCGACAACATGAATGCACCCTCTCAAAACACTGTGATCCATCTTTACACGTACCAATCATTTCATTTCATTAGATGTGTATCTTTACATTTCTAATTTTTTCGGTTATTGATGTACTATATATACTACACATTTCAACCTTTTTCCTTTTATATATATATATATATATATATATATATATATATATATATATATATATATATATATATATATATATATATATATATATATAACTTCCATAATGTCACTTCCAGTTAGGATAGCCAGCTTAACGATTTGTTCATGCATTCCAGTTTTGCCATCCATAGACATTGCACATTTCTGCCCTAACATTTGCACACATCTAGCTACCATCCTTACCTCACCCATTTTGTTAGTTCCCACTTCTGTCATCCTACCATCATCCTAAATATATAAACCCAATTGTCCATATGAATCTACTGCTTCTGTGCATATTTATATTTGTTGATCCATTTTATTGTTTCTCTTGATCTCTATGACGTTACTCCTCACATTTCCTTGTAAAATTTTTCCCTTTGGAATTATTTTCTGATTCTTTCATTAGTTTCCGCAGTATTTCTGTACTGTGTCATTTGCAAACATCAGCCGTTCTACATTCTATTCATTACTTCTTTTCTTGTTCTAAAACTTGTATCTGTATATACTATCCTGTCTCTGACTGTTCATATTACACCCTTCACTTAGATATTAAATACCATATGGACATAATACCCTTGTTTGAGTGCCTTTTTACCTAAAAGTATTAGCCCTCCTACCCACGAATGTCAGAAATGCCTAACTTATGAAACAGTTGTGTGATAAGTTAGGAATTAAAGGGGGAAAGCTGTAAATGGTTTAAATGTACCTCAAAAGAAGGCTTGTGGCGGAATCAATAGGGAGGCAATGTGGAAGTGTTGAGGATGTAGTTTTCAAAAGTTTACAGCTTTCCCCCTTTAATTCCTAACTTATCACACAACTGTTTCATAACAACCACCTGGTCCACATTTCACGCTTTCGCCACCTTATTGCAACATTTGTCATGTTCTGTCTTTAGCACCTAGTGTCTCTTCATTTTTCAGACTCTCATTTGCCCTCCTTGCGTCCTCAACTGTTCCTTTCAGTCAACCAATCTTTGAAATAGCCCATCTACCAACGCATGACTTCATTCACTTCTTGCACCATCTCCACATTCCCATTATTTATTCTGAGATCAGTTTGCTCATAAACTTCTGTGTTTGAATGTACTGCCTTGTAGAATAACTTATTCGTTCTATCTTTATTCACTTTCTCTCTCTCTTTTTCTTATTACATTAATCCTGTTTCTCTAACTCTTGCCTCACGACTACCTCGTCTATGTCCCGTATTTCTGTGTGTGATCTTCCTCTCTTTCTTAGAGTTACACTGAAGACAACCTCGTCTACCTTCAGTAAACTCCTCATATCCACATTCCACCACTTCCTGTTGTTGTCCCTTTTTCCCACCATCCTAAAACCGCAGATTCATCCTAATGACTCTGTGATCCACTTGCTCTTCCATATACTCTGTATTAATCATTTTCTCTTTTCGAAGTATATATATGAATATTTTTCTTTAGAAAAATGTTTTTTTTTTTTTCAAATCAAACTCCTTTGTAAACATGTTTCTACAGAACTCTATTATAATTTACTCCAGGAACTCCTTATCTGCCTCACTGTCACCTACCTTTCATTTAACTTACTTGGCACAGCGACCCCTTCGTGCTCTGTAAACCCAGCAATGTATAGATTCAGATTCCCCCGAAAACAACGTCTTCTAAGCTCATTTCTTTACAGTTTTAGCTGACACACTCTTTTGTAACCTTTTCTGCTGTCACACTCGGTGTTACCCTTACATTCTTCTATGTAACATAATTGTACTTTTTGCCCGTCACAAGAGTCATCCTGATGTTATGAGTACTACATCTTTCACGTGTCCCAGGAAATATCACTGTATGGTATTTTCTTTTACTTTTTGCAAAACATCCACCTTTCTCTCTTTAAGCAAATCAGCTATCATGCATTTGTTACCTCGCACATTACATCCACACATTCAGAGCCATAAGATCTGTTATCGTATGTGTTTTGTGTTTTTGTAATAACAAGTACAGGTTATGAGTATTCGATTCCAATACCCTAGTCCATATGGTGACTTTCACACAGGGCAGGGCAGGACAGCGAAAGGGCATTTTTTTCCAGGCATTCCACAGGAATGATTTGCATTCACACACACATATTTATATACACACACACACACACACACACACACATATATATATATATATATATATATATATATATATATATATATATATATATATATATATATATATATATATATATATATAGTTAAACTAAGTACGATGAAGTATGTTCTTTTTCTAAAACCGTCTCATATATCCTTTCATATCTCCATTGTATGTTAAAAAATTTGATCTATTTAAATACTTCACAGTATCTATTTAAATACTTCACAATATATTATATCGTTAAAATTTTTATAATTTTTTTTTACTTTCATTGGCAGTACTATATGTAGGCTTTTTATTTTTGGTTTTTGTGAATTCTTCCTTTAAAGAGGAAACTACCTAAAATTGTTAATACTGCATCACGTTACTATTTTCTAAAAGTAGAAACTTATCACCAACAGGAGTTTTTTTGTGATCACTATTTCTTTTGAAGTTTGAGGACTTTTTTCCTTTAAGTATTATTAGTGATTTAGGTTTGGCCTTCGTTTTATCTATAAAAATTATTTTGGTTATTTTACTCAACATGAATTTATTGGTTTTAATTTGACCTCTGTATTTATTTATTTATTTCTGTGCTCAAATTGGAAATATTTAATCGTTTATGGGAAGATGGGGATTTTATGACAGCCCCTTCCGAATTCTAGGCGTTATGGAATGACAGTTATTGTTTACACGACCATTTTCAATTAAGGACCAGCTGTGCTGTCATGAAATATGCAATGTAGTTCCAGTGGCAAAGTATTTGAGGATTCTTGGTCTTTTATTTACACTGGCAATTATCTTCTTGTTTTATTTTGGTAATATTAACATCATCATTCATATTTGAAATGTTGGATTGTATACTTCATTTCCTTTAAGACATATTCACTCTCAAGCTTTCGAATTTGCCTTACAGTGATTTCCTGCGATTCATGTGTAATGTATTCATTTGTATTTGTGTTTCATTCTTAGTAATTTCACGACTAATTTATTCATACCATTTACAGTTTGCTTGGCTTGTGCCCTTGGGCATTTAGGTCCTAGCTCTTAACGATTTTTGTGTAGTTGGGACCAGGCCTGATTGGGTGAAAATCGCTCTTTACTGTAGTAACAGTGTGCTGTGAGCAGCGGGATGCGCATTTAAGAGAACACTAAGAAGTGGATGAAAGTCTGTCGTTTCTCTTTATTTCATTCCCATTGGAGTCCTGATAATTTCGATATGCGTGCAAATAGGTACAATTTTCACAAAACGCATTTTCCTCTTTGGGATAAGGTGGCAACAGTTTTCATCATTTTTTTTAGCTAAGAAGAAAGTAACTTGATTCGAAAATTACGTATCTTTCTCTCTCTCTATCTATCTATCTGTCTGTCTATCTATTTATCTATCTATATATAAATCATAATCATTATTTTCTTATCAGTAAACGTCTTTTTTGCCAGCTTGAATTTTTGATGCTGTTAGGTAGCAGGTTAAGTTTTTTAGGATATCTAGATGGAATGTAAAGATGTTGGTAGATCATCTGCAGCTTCGCTCATCCCCTTCCTGATATCATTGTACTTAGCATTATCTCTGTAAGATAACGTAACATCATATCTTCCCATTTCGACTTTTTTTTCGTTTAGAGATATAAAATTATATTTTAAGTTGAAGATGAGTTTACGTTTACAGTGTAACTGACTCAAAAGTAACTTAACTACACTGTCCCTTGAATGGAAATATTATAAGTAAGCGGGTAAGGATTTCGAACGATTGGTTTCATTTCACTCTTTTATTGTGTTAGTTTGCGTATTTCTTGAAATGTATAGCACTTTTTGAATTAGATAGATTGCTGTTGATGCAATGAACTACCCATGATCGACGTTGGGTCAGAATTTTCGGACTTGTAATGTGAGCTTTTGGTTGAGTATATTAAGCCTTCCGTCGCTCATCTACCTACCCAAAAGGCCTGAGTTTTAATATATAGCAAAGCAGGTGTAAGATTACACACATGCACACACGTATATATATATATACATACACATATATATATATATATATATATATATATATATATATATATATATATATATATATATATATATATATAGGGTCCAGTCTGCAATCATAGGAGTATGGCATGCTTACCTCACCACCCAGTGTGACTAAGGTGCAGCTTGCCAAATTGGGCGTCGTGGCTAAGTGGTTTAGCATTCAGCTAACGTTTCCGAGGTCCATAGAATGATCCATACCTGCCACCCACCAGTCCACCCAGTTATAAATGGATAGTAGCGTCTGTTGGGTTTAAGATAAAATGGCGTGGGGCTAGCATCCTCTCCCATAAAGACTGAGAAACTCGAATACTATAACCGTCTGCCACCATGTTCTCTTGGAGGGAAAATAGGTGTATGGTATTTAGAAAATATATATCATACACGTACATGCAGTTGTAACCTCGTGTTACAGACTTATTACTTAGCTAGCACGGAGGAGACGTGTTGATTTTGATTCTGAGCACAGAACCTAAATTTGACAGTAACGTGTGAGGCGAAGTCGAAACCAGCTTACATATCTTGAACCCAGCTTATATTTATTTCTCTTGATGGCTGCGAGGTAAAGTGATTTAGATTGTTATGGTGTATTTGCCGCATGATACTTGGAAAGAATGAAAATTTTATATGTAAAACTAATGAAAGTGTATAGAATATATATGTAAATATAAATAATATATATATGTATATATATATATATATATATATATATATATATATATATATATATATATATATATATATTATATATATATATATGTATATGAGACACATTTATATATATACATATATATACGTGTGTGTGTGTGTGTGTGTGTGTGTGTAGTGAAGCATATCAGCAGTTAAAATTTCGGAAATGCGTAAGAGGTGCTACAGGGTATTAGTATAGTTGAGAAACCTGCTCTTTACATCGAAGAAATGGTTAACAGCCCTTTCTTTGCCATCTCTCTTTATGGCCAAGTACAGCAACTCCCTGTCTATCTCCTCCACGTATATAATAATGAAATAACCTGTCGCAATTAGCATCATCCCCACTCCTTCCCTCCCCTGCTGCCTACCAAGTCTTGCGGCTTAGGGGAAAGTTATGGCCGATGGGATGCCATAACCGTTGTCAGCATCCCTGGCAGTGAGTTATTGTTGGCTCGAGGACCATTGATATGTGGTGGTGAAATACGAGATAGATTTCCCGGAGGACTCGGATGCGGAAGGAAAAAATTCTTGTGTGGATGTCGTATTAGTATTGAATTCCTCCAGTGTGTCTGAATTAGGCGTCTCAGACATGAATTAAAGCCGGAGTATGATGTGGTATGAATGACAATTATGACTATATGACTATGTGTCTGATAAACTGATAATGGGGGTTTGTGTAAATGATAGACTTTTAAGAGAAAATGGATCATAAAGATAATGCAGGAAAATTTTCAGACTATCAAACTTTGATATGAAAGTGATACAAAGTAGTGTAAAAATGGATTATGTCTTGCTAACGTTCTTACGGTCATTATGAAAAATATGAACGTCTGCATTTTGTGTATCACAAGAAAATGTCTAATACGACTGGTAACGATCGATCATGTAGGTATTTCTGTAGATAATAGCTGAAAACGAAGATGAAACCGGATGTATAGTGTAGACTTCCATACCTTGGAGATAGATAATAATGGTGGACATTTTCACTTGATATCTAGTTTAACACGTCTCTCTCTCTCTCTCTCTCTCTCTCTCTCTCTCTCTCTCTCTCTCTCTCTCTCTCTCTCTCTCATGTTTGGTAGGAATGTAGATCGGACCTAGCCTAATAGTCCACGATCTTGAAATGGTTAACAGTATATGACGAGGTCAGGAAGAGGTGTAGAGCTAGCAACCTCGCCCAGGGAGATATCGGGATAGAAAAGACAAATTCCTACACACACACACACACACACACACACACACACACACACACACACACACACACACACACACACATATATATATATATATATATATATATATATATATATATATATATATATATATATATATATATATATATATATATACTAGCTGACCAACCTGGCGCTGCCTGGGAAAACTCTGAATGACAGTCTACGGGTAGGGGAGGAATGAGGAAAGGGGATGGGAGGGAGAGGGAGAGGGGAAGGTGGAAGCAGAGGGGAGGTTAGGGGAAGGAGGAGGAAGGGGGGAGAGGAGGGTGAGGGAGAGATATAGGGAGGGGATGGAAGGGGAAATGGGGAGGGAGGGTGAGGGGAGATATAGGGGAGGGAAGTTGCATTCTGCTGTTAGAAGAGAATAAAAGGCATCTCAACTGAACAAGGACAATAAATTAAAAATATTGTATTTCTATGATGCATGCTCATGTGTTTCTGTGTGTTTGTGTGTGTGTGTGGGGTGGGAGAAGGTCTGTCTCCCTTGCAACAATAGATGGACCTTTTATCAGTTACGTGAAATGCACTGCACGGTAAATCGGAGGGGAATCGTGCAGGTATCTGACATCATGATGCACGAATTCGTTGCTGCTGAAAATACCGCTAACTCATTACTGTATGAAACTTCAGACTCTCATGAAAGAAATGGAAGTGTGAGCATTAGGCCTAGCAGTTGAAATCGAAATGGTGACTTATTTTGATAGTGTGTGGTCATCTAAGTGTTTGTGTTTTTTTTTTTTTTTGTGTTTGTGAGTGTGTTTGTCTTGGACCACCCGGCTGTGAAGCAGGTGATAATTACTGTATAATTCCTTGGGTAGTAAGTTGTTCCCAAGTTATGGTGAATTCGATATTAAAATATATTTTAGTTACATACATACAAACCCACACACTCAACAGACAGACTTCTTTTGATCACTTAAGCTGGGACTGGAAATCGCTTCCTCCCTAACAAGGACTGGCATAGCTCTAATGTGGCCGTTATGGCACACGGTATGGCCATTATGAAAACGACCACCTTAATTCACGATATGGCTTTATCCGCTCAAGATTATAATAAGATGAGTCGGAACAAAAATGGCTCTCTTGGCAGGTAAAAAAATAGAGATCGTTGTTTTGTATTTTTCGTTGCTTATTGGGAATAAGAAGTTTTGTATTTATAAATTTTACTTTAATCATAGTAATATTTTAAATTTTAACTGATTTCTGTATTTCAGTAGGCTGGTATGACAATAAATATTGGATAGCAAGGTGTTACTTATTTTGAATGCCATGTTGTGTAGTGTTAGTAATTTAACACCTATTAATTAGAAATTCACCCCCCAATGTTGCAGTGACCAAGTCTGAATAAAAATAGAAAAGAATGGGAAATAAAGAAAGTCAGTTCCAATTTCCATAAAAGGCATAGTTGTACCATTTAAAAGAAAGCCTTTCGCAGAGAATCATGGGACTCTTTCTAGCGACACGGGGATTCCTTGTTTCTAAATTACGAATATAGGGATTTTTGGCTTATCTGCTATTCTGTAGCTCTCAAGGGGAGGAACAACTCGCCTTTAGCTCCCCTGAACATTGCCTGAAATAGCCTTGAATAGTATTCCCAACCTTTTGCCATCAAAATTTACACAAGAGAATCCTGGTAACTTTAAGATCAACTAGAAGTTTTTAGCGCCTGCTTAAAATATTGTAGTGCGGTCTTCAGGTGTGACTCATACCTTCCGTGTTCAGGAATAGAATTCAAGTCCTTCTCGGCACATTGAGGACTTTACTAACCGGACAAGTAGGCAAATTATTTGAGTGATGAAGCAGGCCTTAACAGATCAAGGGCGTTGTTGATAAGTCAGATGAAAGGACAGAAGCACCAGCTTTGTTATCTGGCCAAGAAGAAACAGCTAATTGTGAGATTCTGTAACAGTTTTGTCCAGGACATTCATTATGAGTTTGTAAAAGTTCGAAGCCCATACAGTGACATCTTCATTTTCCTACTTTTAGTGCAAAAAATAGCAATCACACTATCCTTCGACGCAGGAACAGAGAACGAAAGGGGGCTAATCAGTATCACTAAAGTTGATATAGAATACCCTACACAGTAGTCGAACGCTCTTGCAGCTCCTTATTTTACAAGTACTTTCAAAATTTCGGCAGAGTGAAGGCTGTCCAGATGTTTCAGACGAATCCAGCTTTCTTGCCTACTGTACCTGTTGTTGCATGTGAGAAGTTTGAGATGTCGGTGCAACATTGTTGGATAAGAATGGATTGTGAATGAAGGGGTGAGTGGCCAATGTTCATAAATGTTACAGTATGGATTGGGGATCGTAAAGAGAAACATCAGAGACTAGCAAAAGTGTTTTACTGCATATGTAAGAAAAGAAAGTTGAAAGTTAATGTAAGCAGTTTTTTTTACTTGTTGAATAAGAGCAGTTTTTATAAGTAATTGCAGTGAATTTAACAGATCATAACACCATGATGCTAGAGGTGAGTCACAGAGTAGATGACTTGAAGAAGTCGGGAGGTTATATGCAAAGATTGTAGAAGGTAAGAGAAGTGTGTACGAAAGCCAAAGTTCGAATTTATGTAGGGACTGTTGAGTCTAATCCCGTTTACGAAAGAGAAGTAAGGTTGTTTAGTGTGAATGAAAGGGAAGATCTGAAGCTGTTCAGAAAACTTGTTTGTATAGCATGCGGGAAATAAGACGGAATTGATGGGTGAGAAATGTGAAGGCACACAGAAGTGGTGAGAATGTTAACAAAGGTAAAAAGATGGATCTGAGTGGGTAAATGAAGTGTATAATTCAGAAGTGTTGGGATGAAGGCGAAGAGAAAGACCTAGAAAGTGCCGAAGAGGTAGTGGAAATACCTCAGAAGTGAGGAATCATTCACAAGACAGATGGGAACAGAACAGTGGTTGTATGGATGAATTATTACACTGCTAAGCAAGTTCACGGGTACACATGATGTTTAATTGACTATTTGGGCATTATCAAGAGTACTGGTAGCAGAAATTCACAGTATATGTGCCAAGGTGAAACACATTCCGAACGAACCTACAGGCGTTTAAAATCATGTTAACAACAGGAAAGAAGAGAGAGCTGAATCTTTCATGACAAAGTAAGAGAGCTGAGCTCATACTTCGGTCACATCCTCTTAACATTGAAGTGCATTTCGTTTTGATGGCACTAGGACTAGACCAACTACTCTTCTTGAAACGTACCTGTTTTGAGTATTTATTTTGAAATAATTGGATCAAGTGTATACATTCCTATTGTGAAAATCTTATTTTTATTATTTTATTTTTCATATGTGCTTACATATTAGAATGTGCCAATTTTCAAGTGAATGCCCAGTTTATCATTTCCTTTTAATAACAATATGCCATTTTGTTCAGCATAAAATTTATTTCATGAGTTACATGGGATGTATACAACTTTGGTATTTCAGGAGAGTTCTGTAAGTCCTTTGTCGTTGTATTAATGTTCATAAATGGCATATCAACACTGAAGTTATAAACAAATAAGGATTCCATTAAAGTTATTACTAACAGAACAAGTAAGTCTTTTTTTATTGTTGGTTTTCTGTTGTTGTTTATTACAAGTATTGACTTTCTTATTGCATCATCTAACACAGTATCAAGTATTTTCATTGACCGTATTCCGAATTAAATGCACTCCATTTTTATTTCATTGCTTCAGCTGAATTTAAAAAATGTTCATATGTGGAAGTCTTGGTAGGTTTTCTGTATACATTATATCTAAACCGTTTTACCTTTTTTTTACGGATATCTGTACTGGAGGGCTATAATGTCGCCATTATATCTAATTTTGTTATCTTTCGTGGAACATTATCTCACAGTATAGGCTACTGCTCTCAAAAATTAAATGTATAGGAAATTACTGCTGATGATGAGGGAGTTCCGATGGCTGTATCTTTGAATATTTGAATATTATTTCCCCTTGAACTCATATTTGCCCCCTTAGGGGGTTAGTGCCGTCAGTGCACCTCATGCGGTGCGCTGTAGGCCCCTACATGCAACCCCTTTCATTTCGTTTACTGTACCTCCGTTCATATTCTCTTTCTTGCATCTTTTTTCCACCCTTATCCTAACAGTTGGTTCACAGTGACTGCGAAGTTTTCCCCATGTTACACCTTTTAAACCTTTCTACTGGCAGTTTCCGTTTCAGCGCTGAATGACCTCAAAGGTCCCAGCGCTTGGCCTTTGGCCTAAATTCTAAATATTATTCTATATTCTCATATTTACAGTCTTTTACGCAAAGTCGAATTAGTACTTTTCAGGCGCTATATCCAGCCGTTTGCTGTTAAGGGCATCAGATGACAATGTTTACACATCCGCAGAAAATGCTTAGGTGAATAATGATGCTATTAATCTGTACATTATTTATTTATATGAATTCTAAATCATTCTTTACATTTGGTTCAGAAAGGTACCAACCAATGGATTACCAATATCATGTAGATATTTTGATAAAATATACGAAACAGAACCAACAGAGCTAATTATAGGTTTGTATAACATCTCATCACATACACGGTAAAAATTGGCGGTCGTTCTAAGCTTTCAGTCAGATTTGTATTTACCGATAGTATTTTTTTATTTTCTATTTGTAAGTTATTACTCGCAGTATTTGTGGGATTTTTAGTTAACTCTTTGTTAATATTTTTATCACTCGAAGGGTTGCTAATATTGTTTTGCGTAATCAATTGTATTTAATATACCTGGTCAGCTTTCATCATGTTTACTCTTTCATCAGTATTTTAGGGGGAAATTTAGATCATCTGTTTTTTCACATTCACTTACTTAATTCAAGATTGCATTCACATTCTCAATAGAAATATCACTTTTCCCAAAGTAAATAGTTCTTTATTTAATTCCACACTATTAGACACTTTAATTTTAAATCGTAACCAGACGCATAAGTCGTATTTTGATTTTAAAAAGTTCTACTAGACAAGTTGACGACGTAGTCTTGATTGACAATGAATTCCAAGAATTATTCTGAATCAGGAATTTAATGTTATTGTCTTTTTCGTTTTAGATTCAAGTACACTTTTTTTATACTGATTTCATCAGCAATAATTTCATAATATATTGCCTTTCCATCCTGGTGATAACGAGGTTAAAACTGTATTATTTTTACATAAGTTCCTTAAATTAGTTTTCCATTGTTTTGATATCTATATGTGTGGCTTTTATTATGTCGATATAATCGAGGTTCCATTTCCAAGAGGGGGTTTTGTTATCGTTGCCCTTGGTGTAACTAGCTCCTCCTGATCTTCACAAAGGAACCGTGGTTGCTCTTTGGTTGTACTGGATTATGAGAGGGTTGGTGATGAAGGT